>NC_085136.1:131041632-131311049 GCF_035046485.1 Aedes albopictus | reverse complement strand
AAGAGAAATTCTGTGGAGTGAATTCACCTAATGATAATAAGAATATTTCAATATCCTTCTATCAGCGAAGATAGGAAGATTATATGAATGTGATGCATTTGGTGGTGTTAATAAAAATAATATAAATTTCATGCGCTCAAAGCGGACAAGCATAACTAAAGGTATTCTTAAAAAAATGCCGAAAAAATTACAAAAAAAAATGCGAACCGAATTTCTATTGCCAGATAAATTTCCAAAAGATTGGAGCGATTTCAAAGAAATTCCTAAAAGAATTGTAGAAGAAATTTCTCGGGAAGTTGCTAGAACAATTTCTACAGAGGAGATAATACTAAAGATAATATTGAAACTACTATAAACATCAAAAGAATCACTAAAAAAAAATGGACGGAGGAGTTCCTGGAGCGATTGCCGACGAATTTTCCAAAGAAACTTCAGGAAAAAAATCTTAAGAAATTTGCAGAAAATCCGTAAGAAATAGTCGGAAGAATTTCCAAATAAATTTCCTGAAAAATTTCTCAAAAAATTTCCGGATTCTAAGTAATTTCCCGAGTTAATCCTGAAGAGAACTATGAGAAATGCTGAAATAATTGCCGGAGACCTTAGGACAATGTCGGAGAAAACTCTATGGGTCTGTAGAACTCTTACATAAACTGACTGAGGGATTGATGGATGACATTTTAGTATGTGTTACTATAAGAATTCCAAAAGATTTCGGAGAAAAAAATTGTCTACGAAATTTCAAAAGAAATTGTCGGGGGAATTCGTGGAGGAGTTGTCGGATAAATTAAGCGCAAATGAATCGCCAGAGGAAATGCTAAAGAAATTATCGGAGCACTTCACGAAGAATTGCTTAAAGAGGCTCAGGCAAAAATGTCGACGAAATTCTTGAAAAAAATTAAAGAAATTGCAGTATGCAGTCTTATGGTAGTGCAATCTCCAATGAAATTTAAAAAAAATTAAATGTATTCCTGCAAATATTTTTTTTGAGGAATTCCCAAAGAAGTTGAAATAGTGAAGTAATTGTAGGAGGTATCCCTGAAAAAGCTACCGGACGGCGTCAAATAAGTTTGAAATCAATTCGCCAGTTTTTTTTAACAAGTGAAGGAAGAATTCTTGAAGAAATTCCAAGGCACAAATTTTATTGAATTCATAAACATTTGATAACCTTGAAATACTGCAAAAGAAATTTCTTCTGAACTTGCTTTTGAGTTCTGACACAAAATTTGTCAGTTATTAAAACAGAGGTTTACAGGAAACACCTGAAAATTCAGCAAACCCATGCTTTGGTCAAGGACTTTTTGCAAAGGAAATCTTGATGGATTCCTTGGGCATAGAGTGGTTTTAGCTTGTACAGGGAATAGACAAAATGATAGGGACAGGCAAAATTTTCACGTACCAAAAAATGTTCAAGTAGCTGTAACTTTTCGAAAAGTGCATCAAATATTCTCAAATTTTCACTGTAAGTTTATCAACTAGTTGTGTATCAGTGGTCATCAAGATTTGAAAAAGATCGGGCTATTCTGCATGAAATTGTAGAGATTCTAAAAAAAGGTTAAATTTTCCGATAGTCAACTTTGAGCTGTTATATCTTCGGATTAAATGAACCGAATGCAGTGAAATTTTTACCATTTATGACACATATAATGATTCACGTGATTCACTTTACATGAAACTATTACAATGTGAAAAATTTATAGCGATTTCATTTATTTTATGATTTTTTAGTAAATTGGTCTATTTTTAATATTCATTTTATTACTTTTTCAATTTATTGCCGACTATGTTGTTACTTTCCTTCAAAACATATTCATATTCAAGTGAATTAAAGGGAATTAATATGACATATAATTAGCATCTTGAATTTTGAAACGTTGTTTAAGTTTTGAATAGTTGGTGTTTTATTAGAAAAATATTCTAATCCTTATAATTTTCTTCCGTGTTGAAAATTTTGAAATTAGTCAAAAGTTTGAATAGCTCATCATATAAGTCATAAATGGTCAAAATTTATGATCAGATATAACAGCTCAAAATTGACTATCGGATAATTATTCCTTTTTCTAAACTTTTTATAACTTCGTGCAGAATAGACCGATCTTTTTTAAATTTTGACCACTGATACACAACTAGTTGAACTACATACAGTAAAAATTTGAAAAAAATAATATTTGATGCACTTTTTGAAAAGTTACAGCTACTTGAACATTTTTGGTAAATGAAAATCGTACTGCCTTGTGATAGTGATTATTTTCTAACTTTTCACTAGCCTAGATGCTATTTTGAGATTAATTTCTGTTCACACGAATCGTTTTTTTTTTCATCATGAATATCTACTGACTGGTTGTTCAAGTACCCATAGGAGCACATAACAAACTGCCCACCATTAGCCCATAATAGGCAGGAAATTAAATAAATTGACCATTTTTCTTCTCATCACCTGACCGGGGGAGTTTGATTTGTAGGCTTTCCGGTGTACCTAACAGAAGTGTGTTTCCGTTTGCTACAACCCAAGCAGGAAGAATTTATTACCACGTAACCACCGTCATCGGCTTCGGTCGGTCGGTCAGTACAGTTGACTTGTGGTTAATTGCTACGGCTGCCAGTGACGCTTGCCCGGGCTCTGTTCTGCAGGATCAAACGGTCGTAAATAATCACATCACGTGCGTATTACACTTCGGAAATAAGAAGCCCAACATGGCAATAAAGAATTTCCTCGTCAATTGGAATGCGCACAGTGAAGAAGGATTGCAGGAACCGATTGCCGTCGAGAGATGTTTGCGATGAATTGACACAACAATTTAATCGGAATGGTTCCCCGGGGATGCATAAATCCAGCCGGGTTGGCTCCACTACCATCACTGGGGGTGAAGGGAAGGGTGTAATTCAATTCGAAATGAGCAACCGGAGTGGAGCAAATGAGACTGTCATTGGCAGTCAGGACTCAGGATTGTCGTGTGATGCTCTTTTTTTTTTTTCTTCACCGCTTCCTAGCTGTTTCAACTGGAAGCGTTTAAGAAATCGTCTGCGAAAAAGATTAAAAATTACTTTAACTGTAACGAAATTGGAAGAAAAAAAAACTAGGTAGGTACTTATCGTTGCAGAGCCTGTAGCTTTCGGGAATGTAAGCCTAGTTCCCTGTGTTAGAGGGTTGGTGTCATTCCCTGCAATCCAGCCGTAAAAAAAGACAAGCTTCGAAAACACGAGTAGAACGAGAATCGATGCCAATGACGATGACTACAAATACCAGGTCCCAATGCATCACCTGTTCATCGACTTCAAAGCGGCATACGACAGTATCGACCGCATAGAGCTATGGAAAATTATGGACGAGAACAGCTTTCCCAGGAAGCTGACTAGACTGATAAGAGCAACGATGGACGGTGTGCAGAACAGCGTAAGGATTTCGGGTGAACTATCCAGTTCATTCGAATCTCGACGGGGACTACGACAAGGTGATGGGCTTTCCAGCCTATTATTCAACATCGCCCTGGAAGGTGTTATGCGACGAGCTGGGCTCAACAGCCGGGGTACGATCTTCACGAAATCTAGCCAATTTGTCTGTTTTGCGGATGACATGGATATTATTGCTAGAACATTTGGAACGGTGGCAGAACTGTACACCCGCCTGAAACGCGATGCAGCAAAGGTCGGACTGGTGGTGAATGCGGCTAAGACAAAGTACATGCTGGTAGGTGGGACTGAGCGAGACAGGTCAAGCCTTGGCAGCAATGTTACGATAGACGGGGATACTTTCGAGGTGGTAGAAGAATTCGTCTACCTCGGTTCCTTGTTAACGGCTGACAATAACGTGAGCCGTGAAATACGAAGGTGCAACATCAGTGGAAGTCGTGCCTTCTATGGGCTCCAGAAGAAACCGCGGTCAAAAAAGATTCACCCCCGCACCAAATGTACCATTACAAGACGTTAATAAGACCGGTGGTTCTCTACGGATACGATACATAGACGCTGCTCGAGGAGGACCTGCAAGCACTCGAAGTTTTCGAGCGACGAGTGCTAAGGACGATCTTCGGCGGTGTGCAGGAGAACGATGTGTGGCGGAGAAGGATGAACCACGAGCTCGCTGCACTTTACGGCGAACACAGTATCCAGAAAGTGGCCAAAGCTGGAAAGATACGGTGTGCAGGGCATGTTGCAGAAATGTCAGACAACAACCCGGCAAAGTTGGTGTTCGCGACTGATCCGATTGGCACAAGAAGGCGTGGAGCGCAAAGAGCACGATGGTGGGACCCAGGTGGAGCGTGACTTGGCGAGCATCGGGCGTAACCAAGGATGGAGAGCGGCATGGCAGCCACAAACCGAGTGTTGTTGCGTACTATGTTGATTATGCTTTTTCTTTAATGTAATGTTGAGCAAATAAATATGTACATATGTATGTAATAGTAGCACTGCCAAGACTGTGTTGCAAGAGATCCGAATGGTACTTTACGATGTAAAATTATGGACTCAGTTTTATCTATGTAAAAATGTTGTACTAAACCATCAAACGCAACTTGGCAATTAAAATTCTGAAAGTTGCTCGCAGCTTGATTTTTGTCACCATTTCACATCGCATCAAGAACGTTTTTCGCAAAAGACGTCGCCTAGCGGACCGATTTGAATTGTTCTCTGGAGGGGACCCTTTAATATTCCTTATTTAGGTTTGCGGTGTCCTATCCGCCTGTGCATACACTTTTCAAGTTACTTTTTTATTCATTATACACTCTCGTACCTACACACTTCTTGTGCTGGCTAGGCGTTACAACAATGGCACAATAGATTGCGCGTGTTCATTTTTTGCCGTTCGAAAAAGAAAGCAGCGTTGGAAAAAAATGTCCCTTCGAAAGACGACCACGATGAAAAATCCAATTTCCACTTCGGCTTTCGACCTTCCTCTAAGGTGTGATTTTTTTCACTTCTTCAGCTCGAGTCAAGTGGATGAACAGAACACTCGCACTCTGATGTATCGTAACGTTGGTGGATGGAGGGTTTGATGGTGTCGGTTGTTACGGTTCGGCTAGCTTATGTTTAAAATCTCGACTTTGACGCATGGCACTCGGAGCAAAGCTGTAATTTTTCACTCAATATTAATGTTTTTTGGGTTCAAGAAATTTTAAGATTTGAATTAATGTAATATTGTGAAAATATACATGTTAATGCGGAAATTTATTCTTGAACACAGAATTTCTAAGAGACTTTTATCATTCAAGAACTTGCATTCATTCACCTACGTGGTGCAAAGGATGCAAACTTTGCATCACGTAGGTGAATGAATCAGGATATTTCTCCGTAGATTGCCCAAGCATCCATTCCGAATCCCTTAATGCAGCCCGCTGTGTGTAGAGGTGGAGAAAGAGCAACTAAAAAAATATTGCGCGCCACCATGAAGTCGGTTGCGGTTTGGTAATTTAATATTGTTATTAGCACTCCATTGTCAAAGTTGGCTTTAGCGCGGAGCCATTTTTTCGCTGTCTTAGCCGGCTGCTATACTGCCGGTGCTAGGATCGACGTTCTTGTTGCTCTGCTCTGACTGCAGACAGGTGAGAGAAAGACCGGTTTCAATTCATAATTTATTAATGCATACTGCTGGTACCGCTGGTGTTGGCACTTTCCGACATCGGCCATTGTTCTCGCGGAATTAGATTTACAACCCCGCCGATGCTGGTGATGCTGCTGCACTGACTAACTTCAGATATTCTATGCGGTGCTCTGCGCGCCATGATTTAAGGTGGTAACGGTGGTTCCTCGGAATGGTTCTCAATTACCTGAAGTTGCATCTGCTGTGTTATCCTACTTGGATGATATGTGGTATTGTAGTTTATGAATGTTTTATGTTCCTGTACGTTAGAAAGCACTTAATAAGAACACAGTTGAAAAAATGCTCGTACATATATGAAATCATAGTAAGTTCAATAGTTTTCCTTGTAATTTCCTGTCAATGTACTATGAGTGCAGAACCGTATTCAAGAAGGCAAAGGTATTTGCTCCTGAACCTTTAATTTGAGATGCTTCTAACTACCCGATCACGTCACTCATGCTGTTGCTCAGGCTGGAAAATATGCATTTTTTTTTTAAATTATGTAGATCTACCAGACTGCTCTTCAAGCTTTAGCGAAACGAATATTCACTCCTTTATTTAGTTCAACATCAAGTTCATGATCAACAATTCGCCGCCATATTACTCGATATGCAGCTGAAGCTCTCCAAAGTCCGTCACGCCCAACGCTCGCCAGTTCACGATCCACCTGGTCCGCTCATCGTGCTCTCAGCGCTCCACGCCTTCTTGTACCAACTGGATGGTAAGCAAATACCAATTTCGAAGGGCTGTTGTCCGACATTCTTGCAACATGCCCTGCCCGCCGTATTCGTCCAGCTTTGGCCACTTGCAGGATGTTGGATTCACCGTAGAGTGCTGCGAGCTCGTGGTTCGTCCTTCGCCGCCACACAACGTTCTCCTGCACGCCGACGAAGATCGTCCTAAGCACACGTCGCTTGGATACTCCGAGTGCTAGCAGATCCTCCTCGAGCATGGTCAATGTCTCTTGTCCGTAGAGGACCTCCGTCCTTATTAGCGTCTTGTATATGGTGAATCTTTTTGGACCGCACTGATGATGCGCCTTCTTATTTCACGGCTCACGTCATTGCCAGCCGTTAGCAAGGAATCGAGGTAGACGAATTCTTCTACCACTTCGAAAGTATCTCCGTCTATCGTAACATTGCTGCCAAGGCTTGCCCTGTCTCGCTCAGTCCCACCTACCGGCATGTACTTTGTTTTAGCCTCATTCACCATCAGTCCGACCTTTTCTGATTCAGGTTTCAGGCGGGTATACAGTTTTGACACCGTTAGCAACAAGTATGAGTATCCATGTCATCCGCAAAACAGACAAATTGGCCGGATTTCGTGAAGATCATACCCCGACTGTTGAGCCCGGCTCGTCGCATTATACCTACCAGAGCGATGTTGAAGAATAGACAAGATAGTTCGTCACCTTGTCCAGTCCCCGGCGAGATTCGAATGAACTGGATAGTTCACTCGAAACCCTTGCGCTGTTTTGCACAAGTCCGTCAATCAATCTTGTTAGCTTCCTACATAAGCCGTTTTCGTTCATGATTTTCCAGAGCTCTGTTTGGGCGATACTGTCGTATGACGCTTTGAGATCGACGAACAAGTGATATGTTGGTACCTGGTATTCGCGGCATTTCTGTAGGATTTGCCTTACGATTCGTTATCTGATCCGTTATCCACCGACCGTCGATGGAGCCGGCTCGATTACTTTCCACGAATTCATTCGTTTTAGTTGACAGACGACGGAAGATGATCTGGGATAGCACTTGGTAGGCACTATTCAAAATAGTGATCGCTCTGAAGTTCTCACATTCCAAATGGTCGCCTCTCTTGTGAATGGGACAGATTAACCCTTCCTTCCACTCCTCCGGTAGCTGTTCGGTTTCCCAGATTCTGACTATCAGCCGGTACAGACAGGCGGCCAACTTATCTGGGCCCATTTTGATGAGTTCAGCTGCGATAACATCCGTACCAGCTGCTTTGTTGGGCTGCAAAACGGTAAGTTGATAAGAAGAGCGTCCAACATAGCTCTGATCCTCACAAGTTCCTACCTCATGCTTCCACGGGTCATACCTGTGGCCCGTGACAAAGACCACCAGCTAAGAGTTGTGTGCTTAGCTGGTATTGCAGCCTGGGCACTGTTGCCCTTCTGACTTCAGCTAGATTGAGCAGGTACGACCCGAGCGTCTGTTCACCAAGGAAGTGCGGCTCAAACAGCGTCTGTTCTGGCATCCAGCGGCTGAGTAAGAAATGCTGCATCACGCCCAGCTAGATCCAAGGTGGTAGTCCCATCAGCGTGGTCGTCTCAGTGTTGGTTGGGACGTTAAAAATAACTGGCACGATGGCCCCTCGGCGAGACAGGAGTGTTGGCGTAGGCCCAATAAGCCACCCGTGAAAACCCCCATTGCGAATAACATAGGAGAAAATACGACTCGATACAATTGGCAAAGACCCACGCGACGAAATAAGGACTACGATTGGAACCTTGGAACATGAAATTGCAAATCACTAGGTTTTGCCGGATGTGACAGGATTATTTACGACGAACTACATACCCGCAACTTCGACATCGTGGCGTTGCAGGAACTTTGTTGGACTGGACAGAAACTGTGGAAAAGCGGGCATCGAACGACTACCTTCTACCAAAGCTGTGGCACCACCAATGAACTGGGAACAGGATTTATAGTGTTGGGCAAGATGCGACAACGTGTGATAGGGTGGCAGCCGATCAACGCAAGGATGTGCATGTTGAGAGTTAAGGGCCGTTTCTTCAACTACAGCATCATCAACGTCCACTGCCCACACGGAGGGAGACCTGATAATGAGAAAGAAGCGTTCTACGCGCAGTTAGAGCAAACATACGATGGTTGCTCACCGCGTGACGTGAAAATCGTTGTAGGCGACATGAACGCGCAGGTAGGAAGGGAGGAAATGTACAGACCGGTAATCGGGCGAAACAGTCTGCACACCGTATCGAATAATAACGGCCAGCGATGCGTAAACTTTGCAGCCTCCCATGGTATGGTAGTCCGAAGTACCTTCTTCCAAAGATATCCACAAAGCCACCTGGAGATCACTCGACCATCAATCAGAAGACCAAATCGACCACGTTCTAATCGACGGTAAATTCTTCTCGGATATAACCAATGTCCGCACATACCACAGTGCGAATATAAATTCGGATCACTATTTAGTCGCTGTATGCATGCGCTCTAGACTTTCGACAGTCATCATCACGCGTCGAAGTCGAACGTCGCGTCTCAACATCGAGCAGCTGCGTAACGTAGAAGTGGCTCAAGACTACGCGCAGCAGTTAGCAGTGGCCCTACCAACGGAAGAGCAGCTTGGCGCAGCTACACTTGAAGATAGTTGGAGATACATCCGATCCGCCATAGGTAGTACCTCGGTTACATCACTAGCCTTCCGATTCCGAATCACAGAAAAGACTGATACGACGGCGAATGTGAACAGTTGAAAAACGAAAGAATGCAGCATGGGCGAGAATGCTACAATACCGTGCGAGAGCGAATGAGGCACGTTACAGACAGGCGCGGAACAAGCAGAACTCAGACTTCCGGATGAAGCGCTAGTAGGAGACCAAGATCGCGAAGCGATGGAAGAGCTGTACCGCGCTAAGGACACACGAAAGTTCTACGAGAAGCTGAACCGCTCGCGCAGAAGCTTTGTGCCACAAGCCGACATGTGCCGAGATAATCACGGGAATATTCTCACGACCGAGCGTGAGGTGGTCGAGAGGTTGCGGCAGCATTATGATGAGTACCTCAATGGCTACGATGCAAGCACCGAAGGTGGAGCGGTAACAGATCTAGGAGTACGTGCGCAGGACGAAAGATTTCCAGCCCCTAACCTCCAAGAGATTGAAGAGGAGGTTGGCTGGTTGAAAACAACAAAGCCGCTGGAGCAGATCAACTACCAAGCGAGTTACTAAAACACGGTGGAGAAGCACTGATGAGGGCACTACACTGGCTCACTACCAATATTTTTTTTTACTTATTCGTTTATTTGGAAGGCTCGAGCGCCACATGGGCATAACTGAGCCGAATTTTTTTGTTTTTACATTGATTTTACATAATTACCAAGATTTTGGAGGAGGAAGTATTACCGGAGGAATGGATGTCAGGTATCGTGTGTCCCATCTACAAGAAGAGCGACAAGTTGGATTGCGGGAACTATCACGCGATCACACTACTGAGCGCTGCCTACAAGGTACTCTCTCAAATTTTATGCCGCCGTCTATCACCGATTGCAAGAGAGTTCGTGGGGCAATATCAGGCTGGATTCATGGGTGAACGCGCTACAATGGACCAGATGTTCGCCATCCGCCAGGTGTTGCAGAAATGCCGCGAATACAACGTGCCTACACATCACTTGTTCATCGATTTCAAATCGGCGTATGATACAATCGATCGAGAACAGCTATGGCAGATTATGCACGAATACGGATTCCTGGATAAACTGATTCGATTGATCAAGGCGACAATGGATCGAGTGATGTGCGTAGTTCGAGTATCAGGGACACTCTCGAGTCCCTTCGAATCTCGCAGAGGGTTACGGTAAGGTGATGGCATTTCGAGCTTGCTGTTCAACATTGCGTTAGATGGTGTTATAAGGAGAGCGGGGATAAACAAGGAACAGGTAAAACAATTGAAACATTGTGAACAAAATAGTTAGGTGAGCGGTTAGGTGACGTCACAGGGGCTAATCAGTGGTTAGGTCAGAAAATTGAGCCTTTTTCTTTTTATTTGGAGCATTTCTCCAGAGACAGGCAATCGACGGTGATAGTGACGACATTGCGCATCGCCAGAGAAATCGGCCAAATCCGCCAGCGCAGCCACCCCTTGTGGGATTCACCGTTACCAAGCCAAATCACCGTTAGCAAGCCGGTCGCCAACATCCCGTCGCTAAATGTCAAATGATACCGTCAAGTGAACGTGTGTAGCCGCCATCTTGGCCACCGATATGGCCGGCTCCCTCAACATCAGTACGGCTCGTACTTCGCGGCCAGAATCCTTTCCCCGAGCACCATAAGAACCATTGGAGGTTGCCATCTGCGGTAATGAAGTTCGGTATCCACTGAACGATTCGTCTGCATAGGAACCATAGGTTCCCCAGTACTACCATTCAGAAAACCACAACAGAAACACCTTTGATGATGTGACGTCATAGAATAAAGAAGCACAGTGGTAGCTTATTTATGGAGCATTGCCCTGAGTTAAAGCGCTTCCACCACTTTTTGCCTTTCTCGTACACTAAGTGTACTGGAAAGGCTATATGTTCACTCCAAAAATGACTTTTTGATAGAAGGCCCGGAGGGTCGAGTCACATATACCAATCAACTCAGCTCGACGAATTGAGGTGATGTCTGTGTGTGTGTGTATGTATGTGTGTGTGTATGTGTGTGTACAAAAAAAAACTCACATCACTTTTTGGCAGTAAACCTCAACCGATTTTAATGACCAACGGTTCATTCGACGCGGAATCTGGTCCTATTGTTTCCTATTGAAAATGGTTCGGATCGGTCCAGCCGTTCCGGAGTTATGGCCATTTAGGTGTTCCGGAACGGTACCCCAGGAAGGGGCCAGATATGAAAACGCTACAAACCCATTCATGCGACACATCAAACCACGGCACTTTCGAAAACATGATGAACGGTAAACAGGAAAATAGTCTCGGGCCATATCTGAACCGGTAGTGTTCCGGAACCGGTTCCGGGTGACCCGCTGGAAGTGGCCAAATATGAAAGTGAACCAAACCCTTCATGCGACACATCAAACAGCGGATTTTTCGATAACCTGATAAACAGTAGGCAGGAAAACATTCTCAGACCATATCTGAACCGGTAGTATTCCGGAACCGGTTCCGGGTGATCCACCGGATGTGGCCAAAGATGAATGTGAACCAAAGCCATACATGCGACACATCAAACAGCGGGTTTTTCGATATCATGATGAACAGTAGGCAGGAAAACATTCTCAGACCATATCTGAACCGGTAGTATTCCGGAACCGGTTCTGGATGTTCCGCCGGAAGTGGCTAAATATGAAAGTGAACCTAACCCATGCATGCGATACAACAAACAGCGGCTTTTTCGATAGCCTGATGAACAGTGGGCAGGGAAACATTCTCAGACCATATCGGAACCGGTAGTGTTACTGAACCGGTTCCAGATGTCACGACGGAAGTAGCCAAGTATAAAAGTTAACCAACCCCTTACATGCGACGCATCAAATCGCAAGCTCTTCTGGCAACCTGATAAACGGTTAATAAAAGAGAATAGTTTCAGGTCATATTTGGATCAACCGATAGAGTTCCGGAACCGGTTCCAGTGTCCCGCTGGAAGTGGTGAAATGTAGTAGATATCAAAACCCATGCCTGCGGCACATTAAGCAGCGGCTTTTTAAATAACGTGATGAACTATTAGTCAGAAAATAGGCTCAGACCACAACGAAGATCTTTATAAAGGCTACCGATAGTGTTCCAGGACCGATCTAGGGTGTCCAGCCGGAAGTGGCCAAATTCCAAAAAGAACCAAACCTATGCATGCGACACATCGAACCACGGTCTTTTTTTAAACCTGCTCCTCTCTCTCCTCTTCTTGGCGTAACTTCCTCAATGGGACAAAGCCTGCTTCTCAGCTTAGTGTTCTATGAGCACTTCCACAGTTATTAACTGAGAGCTTCCTCTGCCAATGACCATTTTGCATGCGTATACCGTGTGGCAGGCACGAAGATACTCTATGCCCAAGGAAGTCAAGGAAATTTCCTTTACGAAAAGATCCTGGACCGACCGGGAATCGAACCCGTCACCCTCAGCATGGTCATGCTGAATGCCCGTGCGTTTACCGCCTCGGCTATATGGGCCCAAACCATGAGAAACGATTAGCAAGAAAATAGGCGCAGACCACAATAGAGGCTACCGATAGTGATGCAAAACCAGCATTGGGTGCTTCCTAGGGTGCTTCGCAGGAACTTCAAAAATGAACAAAGTCAATGCAAGCGATAAATATGTGTAAGAAAACAAAATCTTGACTGAACTAAGGCCACATACATACAGACGTCTTACTCTACTCACTCTCCATCGTCCTTGTTTTCAACGGTTGAAACAAATATGTATTAATCGTTGTTGCTTGTTTGACGTCTACTCACTACCAACATCAAGCCGCAGTGAAACGCAACCTGATTAGCATTTGGCGATTATTTTTTTTCGTAACGATGAATATAATAGCAATATGTTACGAATGATATGTCTGTTTGTCTGTACTGAAGCAATCTCATCAAATCACTGATGTGTAAAAATATACAGTAGGATAGGTCAACGTTATATGAGAAAATTATCGTATTAACCCCGGAGAAAGTTTTTTCAATCCTCTTTTCCGTCTAATACTACTGGGAATTTTTTTTATGAGATTTAGTATGGGCAATTTCACTTGCTTGCATTTTTTGTCAAATTTTACATGAATTTTGTAACCTATGATAATAGAATATAGCCTAAAGTGTGAACAAAAAACTATGTCGAAGACCGTAAAGCAGGGCTGTCCAACATACGGCCCGCGGAATCGATGAATGAAACTTGGCCCAAGGATTGAAATATTTGAAGATATTTCATATTTAAATAAAATTTAATATTAAAAATAAACTCGAAATAGGTAGAGTGTTTTGTTAAAAATTTTCGAAGATTAAAAAATTTAAATACATAAATTTAAAAATTTTAAACTTGAAAAGTACAGCCAAATTTGAAGCAGAATTTCAGCAAAATTTACTGAATTTCAGAAAAACGTTGCTGCTGAACAGCAGAGTTTACTGAACGAATCAGGAAAGTTTGCTGAATTTCAGCAAATTTTTGCTGCAACCTGCAGTTCGGCAAAATTCAGAAAAAAAGTATTCAGGGTGATTTTTGCAAAACAATCAAGAATTCTTGCTCACATTTTATGACCCAAATGATGTCAGTGTTGTGATTTGCCGCGAGAACGGGTAATCGGATGTACAAAATTTCACTGTTGCATTCGTGCTTTCGAAATTTGATGTCAAAATTTAATGTCTGGCCCGTCGACTGGTATGGAGTATCACTTGTGGCCCGCGGCCACGAAAGGTTGGGCAGGCCTGGCGTAAAGTCATCTGTGATTGTGAAAGACGTTATATCCTAGCTAGTAATTATCGTCTTGATGTTGATCGGTCTTCAGTGATAGTGAAGGTGCTCAAGCAGTCAACTGAAAATTCTGATATTTTTCAGCCCAGTCTATACGTTTAACGTAACGTCGGAATATGTTCAATTAATAAATTTCCCAATTTTATTAAAATTATTGCTTTTCGAAATAAGGTATTCTCAGGATTCAGGAACAGTTCGCATTACGTCGACGGAAAGATCATGCTTCGGAATGATGGCCCTAGCACAGAAACTAGCTTAACAAACAATAGTAGAAGATTCCAAAAACAGGACCGAATTCTAAACCGCCCGATAGGTAGGAGATTGTCCACATCACGACGGTTCAAACCGAATACCTCGTAACGTGGGTAGATCACCTTAGAATGGTGCGTTGCGGTGTAAGATCTACCAAATCAAATTTTGATCTTGATATTTACCGTATTTTTAAATATTCCAAGATCAAAGTTTGATGCTCTTTTCCTTGTGTTTTGTGGTATTTGTGTTTCAATGTACTGCTAATTAACATTTTATTTCAGCAGGATTCAGGTAAATGTATCGTATGATATAAATAATATTTTAAAAATATGTAACTGTGGCGAGCGTATCACTAATATGTAGCTTATTTGACGTACGATGTTAATATTATTTTATATTTCAGATTATCAACCGAAGAATCTAGTAATTCAACCAAATGACGAGAGAACCAGGATGAATTGGGCAGACAACTGATTCGAAGCAGTCTAACAATGGTGTGCCTGAACGTTAACCAAGCGTATCCTTTGGAGTTTACCCTTCCACTAACAACATCCAAATTCCCGTGACACCTAGGCCTGAGAGATCGTAGAGTTGTCTACATTTTTCATAGGTTTCCAAAACTAACCATCCTTTCCCATTCCTCAGCAGTCGCAAGGACGTGGCCAGGATAGTGCTCGACCATTGGAAGATTGCGTCAGTCTTGTCTAAGAGTCAGAGATTAGTCCCAAATCTTTGTGCTTTGGTTCGGACGGGAAGGAGGCAACCCTCATAACAGCGGTCTAGGACTGTACCACCTACGAATTTGTGCGACTCGCTTAATGCTAATGCTAATGCTAATCACGACGGTTCAAACCGAACGGACTCAATAAATACCAAAACTTCCGTATGACATTTTTTAAGTTAGGCTACGCCATCTTGACTAGGAAACCAAATCTTGACCGATTGAACCCTTGAAAAGGCGCCATACAGATCGAAACGTCGGAAAAAATCATAAACTAGTGTTTTCGATTCCCCCAAAAGGCTGAAGCAAAATCATCCCAGTCGTATCCCAGCCAAGGAAAGATCATGAGTACATGTTCGACGAGAAAGGCACTATCACCACAAGGTGGATTAATCTGGGTTTTGTTATTTTCCGCTTTGTTGGGCTTGAAAGGAGCAGCCAAGCCTCGCCTTTCTGGAATCTTCCCCAATATGTGTTTTTTATGTACTTTTGGTAGGTATTAAATGTCTGTAGTATGTTCGTTTGTGAAACACTGGTGAGTAAGTTTCATACCGGTCCTGCTGAGACGTTCGTCCTCAGTGAAGGATGTGAGAGCTAAGTCACGTTTGAACGGTTTGAACGACCCTGTGATCCACGAACCCTGAGCCACCAAGTTACAAATTACAAATTACTGTACGAATGTAAAAATGGTCAATTAACCTTCCGTAACTCGCGCGGTCAGCGCCCACTGCCAGCACCGCTGGTGCTGTGTACAACAACCGAACTTTTTCAACGTGTAGTATAAAATACAACAGCCTACAGGAGGATCAATAAAAAAGCTTTCGGTGAATACCTAACTCTGGAAGTGTTCAAAGACGTAACGCCAAAAGCCAAAAAAAAATCGAAAAATGCAAAAGTTCCCAGTTTAAGTTTTTTAATCATTTTCCCACAGCTTTAAGAACAACCACAGATAGCTTAAATCAGTAACAAATTTTGAAAACGACGTATAATCAATGGTGTAGCATTGATTATACGTCGTTTTCAAAATTTGTTACTGAAATGTTGTTTGTCAAACACTTTAAGACAGGTAAATTAAACACCTCTCACGCACGTCACACACACCTCCGGAACATTCAAATATTGACTCAATTCCGCACAGACACACACATGTTTTACATCAACATGTTTACCGAACACTTTGCGGAACAAACACTCACCGGTCGTCGTCGGCTTCAGTGTGAAACTAATAGTTCGGCGTTGTTCCAAATTGTACAAATTACCGTCGTCGTCGTGGGATAGGACTTTCGATTCAATCGGCAACATTACGTCAAACCACCGCACTGCCTCTTCTTCAAAGTGTCGCTTCCAAGTCAAGTAACTTGAACCTCAGCCAACCACCAACTTGACAAGTGTACAAACACCTCGGCGTCGGCATCGAGCTTGAAGCTAATTTACCCAGTTGGCAGGCTGCTGCGAGGCCGGGCGTGAACAAGTACGTATTCAAATTAGTTTACCGAACAGCAGCAATTGAATCTGTTTAACCCGTTCCTAGAGCCTAACGCGACGGTTGGTGTGGGAGCGGGAAACGGAAACGGTCCTAATGGGCTGGAAGGCGAGAAGCAAAATTTAATCACTTCCTGGTTGGGAAACAGCCTTCTTGACACCTTTGGCGATGGAAGGCTGATTCTCTTCCAACAAAGCCGGGTACACAGGTTGTGCAAAGCTGGTGTCCGATGCGGTGCCTCCGGGTGGAAGGTGTCGTAATTCGTTTCTGGGTTAGAAGGTGTAAAAGAAAAAAAATATCTTCTTATGGGGATCTTGAGCAACACCAGAAAAATCTCGGAAGGTGCGATATACACGTGTTTTCTTTTTTTTTTTTTAGAAAATGGTTGGCAGTACATAATATGGCATAGGAGGGTTTCACAGTCTCAGATCACGAGTAGATACTCATAAAAGTTTACGTGTTTTCAGGTAAATTTTAAAGCAAATCATTTAAGGACATACTTGTTAGAATCTCAAAATGGCCGCCACAATGGCCGACTTTGGCACCTACTCACGATTTCGAGTGCACAAATCTCTTTGTAAACAAAACCAGTTCACTTGATCTTTTTATTTTAGGCTTATTACAAGAGAGAAGTGTTGTTTGAAGCTTGAGAAGTGTTGTGCGTTTGAAGTTCTGATGCACTATTGAAGCGGGATTTTAAGACGTTTGTCCTTAAGCTTATTACAAGTGAGCAAGAACATAATAATAAAATGCGCTGTTGTTTGAAGCTTGCTTCTTGAGATTTGTGCATCTGAAGTTCTGGGATTTCAAGACGTTTGTCCTTAACCATTTGTTACTTTCAAAAGTGTTAATCATAAGTCACGAAAATAGACAGTTCAGGACCCACATTCTTCTTCCCTTTGGCGTAACGTCCCAACTTGGACAAAGCATGTGGGCTCTTCCACAGTTATTATCTGAGAGCTTCCTCTGCCAATGACCATTTTACATGTACAAAAAACATCTGCTGAACAGATACCCAAGAGGTGGGTCCTCGGGTTATGTGGGGCTCGACCCAATAAAACCTAATCTTCTCTGTTCCTTATCTTCAGGGTACGCCCTTAAGGGATGGCTATGAGAAGGGGGGACCGTACATGAGTACTCTCTACTGGTTGGTGTTCCACCAGCTATCGCCTTAAGTTGTCATTTCTCTCCAAAAATATTAGACTACCCGTTGGAATCAAGCTCCCTGATGAGAAGGGGGCCAACTCAACTTGCTGTTGGTTGACCCGCCATTTTCTCTGTTGAACTACGATTCAGGAGACCGTGGAGCATTAGGTAACGCAATCTCAGTCTGCGCATTCCGGACATGCGAGGAAGCCTGAGTGTCAGAATCTGTGCAGATACCACCTGAAGCACCCATGGCCTGACAGAAATGGTGTCAAGTGAAAGTATACCTCGCCATGGGGCTTGCTCGTCCATTTAGATACGCCCGGTATGAGCCTGTGTGTCCATCTTCCCTTGCTGGAGGAATCCCATCCTCTACCACTGTAACATAGACGATGTTCTGGCAATCCGTCTCGTACCTCTTATACCATGTCGCTCAAAGCACTTGTGTGGCTTCGTGGCCGTGCGGCTAGTGTCACCAAGCACTCAGCCGCATCGTGCTGAGGAGTGCGGGAATGATTCCCGCTGCAGCTGTCAGGAGAGGCGCATATCAGCTACAGTGGTACACTCCGTTGATCTTCGCTATTGCGAAGCCCTCGTGCGACGTGGAAAGTATTCCCTGTGCCGGAAAACGCCCAGTTGTACAGATCGCCGCTAGCTCGGGATTATCCGCTATCCAGTTCCCGTTATCGGGAGGGATGCGGTATGGGTCTGATAGTAGGGCGATGTCTGTACTTGACTCCGAGACTGGTTCGACCTGCTCGTGTGCCTGGGCATTTAGGCCCGCCAAACGTGTGGCCCTTATTCGCCGTGCACAGGCATTTTGGTGTCCTTGCTCGGAGCACTTCGAGCACGCCTCTGAAGGCTCGTACATGCTAAGCGGGCACACTGACCAGCCAATTCTGATTTTGACAACTGCAGTCGCTTTATTCACCTTCTTTGCTGGGAACTTGATCGTTTCGATGTGCGTACCTAAAAAGACACGGACACGTTTGATTCTTCCAGTGAGTTATTCGCTCTTTGAAGGAAGCACGCCACTAGACAACGGACTAGCATGCAACGCCCAGTGGCACAGCCGAAAACTTTTCCTGACCGCTGCTGCGGGAATCGAACCCGTGCTCCTTAGCACGATACGACTTAATGCTTGCTGACACTAGCCGCACGGCCACGAAGCCACACTACCAGCCAGACCCTTCTACAAAGTGATCGATGCACTTGGTGCATCTACCTCGCACTGCTGCTTCAAGGTGGCTGCACCTCCACAACCTTGATCGAGGAGGTGGTAGTTAATTCCACGTCTTCGATCGAATCGCCGTTGACATCGATCGCAATGTCGTCAGCAAAGTCGACAGTCTCCACTCCCACCGGGAACTCTAACATCAACACCTCGTCGTACATGACATTCCATAACACCGGACTCAGGATGGAACCTTGCGGGACTCCTGAGGTTATGTGAAAGCACTTCTGACTCACCCACCACTGTGTCGCAAACTAGTGCCTGATTCTGGAAGTAACTTCCAAGAATCTTGTACAGGTGCCCAGGTATCCCCAGATGCAGGAGCGCATCGGCAATAGCTGGCCAACTGGCGCTATTAAACGCATTCCTTACATCCACAGTCACTACAGCACAGTAGCGAATCCCCCTTCTCCTACACTCGAGTGCTTTCCCGGCAGTTTTTGTAACCGACAGGATAGCTGCTACGGTCGACATCCCCTTCCGGAAGCCTTACTGTCTACTCGAGAAACCATTTACACCCTCGGTGTGCTTCAACATTCTATTGAGGATGATCTTTTCGAGCACCTTACCCGTCGTGTCGACCAAGCATATTGGTCTATATGCTGACGGGTCTTCGGGTGGTTTCCCCGCCTATGGCAATACATAGAACCAGGCTCTGCCTCTTCCATACTTCTGGGAAAACTCCCTCGTCCAGGCATTTCTGCATAGCAGACCTGAACACCTCAATAGCCTCTGCAATAATTACTTTTAAGGCCATGTTCGAAACTTCGTCCGGACCTGAAGCCATACCTACGCTAAGGGACTTTGCTAGCAGGTGCAGCATAGGTCCGCAATCACACCGTCCATCAGTAAGCCGGTGGCCTCCCATTTCTATGGTGGACTTGCCAAGGCATGGTTACATCGCACGCACGCGAGAGCACCACTACCAGCTCGTTGCCGTCTAAACCAAACTATGTTTCGCTCATGGCGGAACGCCTTCCTAAATAGCCCTTCGTCGAAGTATGATGTCTGTCACCTACGAGGGCTTGACCTTGGACTAGCCGCCTCTTCCTCTACCCGCTGTCTGCTGTTGTTGTAGCACCAAGTGATCGCTGTGAGTGTAGCTATTGTCTACTCTCCAGTTCGAAGTACTTGTTAGGTCAGGACTACAAAAAGTAACGTCAATTAATAATTGACAAATATCGACTCCGCACCGTTCCGACTAAAGGTACTCTTGGTACCAACATTAGCAAAGATATTCTTAGTACCAACATTAGCCTGGTCGACATCTTATATGGCCAGTGTTTCTAGCCAGATCTAACCCCGTTGGTTCGTGAAACGACTTCCCCATTCCAAGGCCCATGCGTTTTTTCCATCGGCCTTCGGCCTGTCAGCCCGATCGTCAAACAGTCAAGCATCTGCGTGAACTGCTCGATCGGCCACCGCGGAGTCGCAGAACAGCTACAGAAGAAGACCCCGTTTACTTTGGCGACCACGAAGCCCTCATAGGTAGTAGACACCAACTCCTGGACGGGGTATTTACCCGTCGTCCATATCGCCGCCATTTTTCTGGATCCATCCGTGACCCAATTGCCGTTGCCGACGGGTACTCTGTATGGGTCCGCTATAATGGCGATATCCGTCCCCCACTCAGAAACCGCCTGACGAAGCAGTTGCTGAACCGCGTCACAGTAATTCAAGTTCAGCTGCGTTACTTGCACTGTGATTTGTTCACCGCGGGTTTCTTTAAGGCCTGACACCTTGAACATCCCGTTGAATGCCTGTTGTTCACGGATTTTCTAGAAGAAATGAATCACGTGAATGGACTCGTGCAGCCTTGGCCTTTATGGCCTTCGACGCCGCAATCTCCTACATGCTCATGTCAGCTGCAAGGTCCACTGCGTCGATGATCTCGTCCAGGTTTATACATTGGAGAGTCGCCCGGTACTCGCCCCGCATGGTCTTCAATACCTCGACGTAGGTATCTGCCATGGTAATGAAGACCAGCACATCCTTTTGCACTTGCGGGCTGGCTTTTTTTCAATTCTTTCCTCTTTCCCCTATGGCTCCTGCGAGCTGCATTGTTTCATGCGCCATCGCATCGTCGCGCTGCCAGATAAGAAGAAGCTAGCCATTTGTGTGGACCACTCGAAACCACTCGAGGGTTGGCACAGACATTTATGGGGACTCAGCTCGGAACCGGATCGGCACTAATTAGGAGTGTTTATCTGCACCTACTTCCACCTCGTTAGTTGCCTAAGCTGGAAACAGCTTGGGAATGTACTCTAGGGCCACGCTACGTATTTTTTTTTTCTTTTTTTTATTCAGGGTTTTTCTGCCGTAGGCAGGTTCACCCCAGGAGGGCCACGCTACGGTTTTATGGAAAGGAACCCAAGTAACACAACATGTCCTATAGGAATTAATATGACTCCAATATGACCAGTAACAATGTTTTGGTTCGAAGCAACAAAACCGTTTTCCAGACTGCTATACGACCGAAAAAGCGCAGAAGGTGGAGCCTATGCAACATCTTTGAAATGTTATAATTATGTTCTATATGGATCATGCTATACTTAATTATGTTTCTCAGTATGTTTTACGAAACATAATATCAACGAATCTCAGTTAGCAGAGCCCTGAGACTGTATCATGAAATATTTGTTGTATATCCGTAATTAATCATGTATATTTGATTATGTCTCAAAATGTCAATAATGAAAATATACAAGCACGAAAAACGCCATGTAATAAATATTCTTCAACACTATTTCAATTCAAAATTGCCATTCTGTGACCGCAAATTGTAATGCAAATCATTATTTGTAGTGAAATAAGTAGTTGTACCTCGATAAGTTCGATGCGCCTTAGAAATTCGTATTTTTTCAAGGGTATTGCTATAAAAAAATCTAATAATTTTCGTATTATTTTCAAATTTGAAATTAAAAGTCGTTGTCTTTATCAAGAGTGAGCTAAACTCGTACAAAAAATCACAAATCATAGATCAAAAATATAATATTTTATGAATATTTAACATTTTAGTGAAAAAAAATAATGGCTTTCCAAAACACTGCATAGTAAAAGTCTTGAGATGTACAACAAAAACTAGTTTTATTTATCTTGCCCTGGAAAGTCATTATTTTGGATGTTTAATAAGTTATGGTTGTGTCGGTATTGAGCAATCACAATTTAAAAAAACATTATATTAAATAGCGCTCTAAACTCTAAGTTAGCAATGCAATAGGATTTGCCTCACGTGGAATATAACATCACAATGTATAAGAACAAAAAAGTATAATCTATATCTACTTTCTTCAAACTTCAATGATAGTATTTGCTGACTTCTCGTGAAAAATAGTACATGCAGGTCATTTTCAGACAAGACTTTTGTTACTCCTTGGCGTAATGTCCCTTTTAAGGCAGCCTATTCTAAATTATAACAGCGCAACATTTTTTTGTCTCAAGAGCAAACTTATGTGTCTCTGACAGATTTTGGCCCGCTGAATCCGAATCTGGGCTCAGATTTGCTCCAGCACGTCACAATTTTGAGCTATACCTCAATTTAGAGGGCAAACTATGCGATTTTGGGCTTTTTGGACTGCCAGCCATTAAGCATAGAAATATTTTTTTAAGCAACCAAATGGTAAATTGATCATATAATATCTAAATTAACGACTCATGCAAAATATTTCGTTTTACCATATCGAATTTGATAGTTTTAAGCGATTAATGCTAGGTACGGTATTTCCCATACAAGTCACCCTCCAAAAGTTGCATGCAAGTTTACTTACTAACATAAAATGCTTAAATATATCAAATTTGATTTGGTAAAACGAAATATTTTGCATGAGTCGTTAATTTAGTTGTCAATTGACCAATTTATCCTTTGATTGCTAAAAAAATATATTTCCATGCTTAATGGCTTGCAGTCATAAAAGCCAAAAATCGCATATTTTGCACTATAAATTGAGGTACCGTCGTGCGGGGCTTCTTTATACACTTTTTCATGGTTTTTCAACTTTATGACATTATAACTCCCAGACTAGTGAATGAATTTCCGCAATTTTTATACACAATAATTGTGAGTATGTATGTAGGATGTATGCAAAATTTGAGCTAAATCCATGAATAAACAAAAAAGTTGTTCATACACCAATCGGACACATCTCATGTAGAACCGGATGGGGGCTACTTTGGACATTTTTATCTATAACAAAACTGCATTTCAAATTCCAGGGTTATTTGGAAAACTACATTGTACCAATACTGTAGTATACTGTATCATACATAATTTCAATAAAAATATGCGTTTTAAGACGGTTCTGTGCTACCTTTGGTATTATGAGCAGCGTGATATTGCTATATAGATAGCCTGAAAAAAGGGACCATCAATCCTTTATTTGGGCGAAACGGTCATTTATAACGTATAACGATACAAATATTCGATTGTATATGCTACGTTGATACATTTTGAATGAATTGATCAACCCTTTGAAATTTATGAACTGTAGAAACAATGCCTACAGACCAAATGTTCTGATACGTTATGTATATTATATTGGTTTATTCGATGTTTTTTCGCGTCCTGACAAGCAATAAACGGTATGTTTGAAAAATAATTTCAACCAAATGAAGGGAAAACTATTGCTTTATAATAGTTCCTAAGACATCAAACAGATTTGAACCATATTTTGAATTAAAAAAATCCATATTCAAAAGTGTCCAAAGTAGCCCCGCATTTCAAAAGTAGCCCCGCACGACGGTATAGCTCAAAATTGTGACGTGCTGGAGCAAATCTGAGCCCGGATTCGAATTCAGCGGCCCAAAATCTGTCAGAGACACATAAGTTTGCTTGTGAGACAGACCAAAAGGTAAATTTTGTTACGCTGTGTTATCAACCAAGAGGTTTCTTCACTGATGACCGACACGATGTCGTTAAACTCGCAATAACGGCATTTCAAATCAAAGTGAAATTTAACTGTGGAGCCATCTAAACAAATAAAGGTGATACCAGCTATTACATGTTAGCGTCAGTTGTTTCAAAGTATCTCGAAACATTTCTTGTCTTATATATGCCGTTTTCATGCTATCTAAAGCTGATTTATTTTGATCTTCCGTTAGTAAGTCGTATATTAGGGAAAATATATTGTTTTCAAACAAGCCTATTATTTTGTTGGGTTATGTTCTAATAAAGTTCATTTTGTTTCAGTCTGAAAAGTCTAATTATGTTCTATAGCTGCCTGAAGATGTTTGGTAAAACATATACCTAGAAATATTGTTTTAATAGGCTTGTTTGTTAAAACAAAATATTCTCCCTAATACGACTTATTGACGGAAGATCAAAATAAATTAGTTTTAAATACCATGAAAACTGCATATATAAGACAAGATATGTTTTGAGATACTTTGAAACAACTGCTATAGGACAAAGTAAATACTTTGCGATTGCGAATCATGTTTTCGGTGTTACTTGGGAAGATAACGCCAACATTTGCCCATTCGCCGTTTCAGATCAGTGTCCCCTGACCCTACCAAGAGGATAGAATATGTACCATCGCTACCAGCTCACTTGTGCATAATTAGCTAAGCATGTACCATCTCACTCACCAATTTCAAAGCAATGACCAGTATACCGTATTCAGAAACTGACTGGCGTCGTTCATGATGTGCCCGAAGCACTCCTAGCTTGGCTGGGCATTTTGATAGCGTTGCCAAGTCGATTGTACAGAGTTGCTTCCGGATGTGTGGAATTTCCGAAGAGGCCCAGCAGACCCCACTGCTGAGTCCCGCCACGCCTAGGCTTATTCCACTGGAGCAATCCGTATATCTGCCTTGAACTGATGATCCGTTGGGTCTACAAATATTCCCCAAAAGAGGCGGCTCTTATGTTTCCTGTTTGTACCGCTCCACGTTTTGCCAAGTTCCTTGCGCAGCATTACCGCCCACGCTGCGTTCTTCTCCTCCAAAACCATTCTACAGTCATCGTCGAACCATTCGTTCGGTCGACTCCTTTCCACGTATCCGGTGGTGCTTTCGACTGCGTCATCGATGGCTGCTTTTACTGTACTCCAGCAGTCCTCGAGCTCACCCTCATTTGGCAACGCTGCCTGGAGATACTGCGCATATGCTTCAGTCGCGCTGGAATGTTTGCCTGTGATAAAATACAGGGGATGGCCAAAATGTTTGGGATAGACAACTTTTTTTTCTCTCACAAAAAAGTTCAACATGCTATAACTTTTCAAAGAGTGCATCAAAAATTTCAAAATTTTGACTGTTTGTCAACCTACTATATGTGCATCTATGGTACAAATTTGGGCTCGATTGATTAATGTTTCACAAAGTTAGAACCGTTTGGGTAAAACACTATTTTTTAGACAACTCATTTTTGAGCTGTCATATCTCGGAAACCAGTGAACTTTATTGGATGAAATTTTGTACGTACACTCACACTATGTGAATGCTTCACAAACTATTAAAACATTGGTACTTTTTGAACGTTGAAAAAAGTTATAATAGATTGACATTTTTTAGATTTTTTTCGAAAAAATGTAATTTTTTTACATTAATGTCAATAAATTCTAGTGTTGATTTCCAAAGATTTTCCACTTCTGTTCTCAAGTTATCTCTAATTAGATATATTAGAGCCTATTAAGATTGAAGGAAGAACACATTTAGTAATTTTTGTGTGGTATTGTCAATTTTACTTATTTTCCTCTATATGGGTAAAATTTTCAACCCGGTGTTACTTAATTCGCCGTGAGAAAATATTACATTTTATAACGTCGTATTAAGTATCAATATATTGTTGATGAACGTTAAAAAAATCATTCAATTCGGTTCACTGGTTTCTGAGATATGACAGCTCAAAAACTAGATGTCTCAATAATAGTGTTTTACCTGAACGGTTCTTAATTCGCGAAAAATTATTCAATCGAGCCCAAACTTGTACCATAGATGCACATATAATAGGTTGACAAACAGTCAAAATTTGAGATTTTTAGATGCACTCTATGAAAAGTTACAGCATGTTGAATTTTTTGTGGGAGAAAAAAAGTTGCCTATCCCAAAAATTTTGGCCATCCCCTGTAAACTTTGTATCGTAGGATTCAATTCGTGAATAATCAATTATTATTAACCCAAAGTCAAAACTGCTCGATGGTGGTTCTTCAATTGTAATGTAGTGTTTATCAACTCAAAGTTGGCTTCAAAAGCAAAAAAAAACTTGATTTTCTCATTACACTTTTTTCATAAATCATAAAAAAAGATATGAAAACTCTGAAAGAGCCCTCAGAAATATGTACCTCTTTAATAAGGAAAAAAACACCATCGAACGTGCTTTTGATGTTAGTTTTTCATGAGATGCAATAAAAATTCACCTTTCCCGTCTTAAGGAGGTAATCTCAGGAGGTCCAGTTCCTTCTCAAAACGTGTGATTAATATTAAATTCTACCACTTTCAACCGCGCTGGTTTAGGCGTAGGCACCGATCCTTAACAAGACCAGAGGACCAATGCCTGTCAGCGCATTCAATCCCTATTAAGACATTTTAATGAA
Source organism: Aedes albopictus (assembly GCF_035046485.1). NCBI lineage: Eukaryota > Metazoa > Arthropoda > Insecta > Diptera > Culicidae > Aedes > Aedes albopictus. The sequence continues at coordinate 131,284,958 of NC_085136.1, read as the reverse complement.
ATTTAATTCCGGTCCACACTGTCAGTTTGGGCAGAGCGCCAGAATGTTTGTTCGCTCATCAGCCCTCACACTCGGTCCGACTATAGTGGATCACCGTCGTCGTCGCTCCGAAGGACCAAAAATCAAACAATTGGCTTCTGCCTATTCCCTCGTTTCCGCACAATCTGGAATGTACATTTGGAACTGTGAACTGGCGTGAAATTGACTAAATTATAGGTATACCTGCCTCATTTATTTATTTTATTTATATATCAACTTTCACATATATTGTATCTAAGATAAAACTGTAGTTGAAAAATGGTCACATGGTTTCAATATGTGATCAATTTGCCCCAATCAACGGTACTTACGTATCCTATCTGTAACTATATGTAGGGATGGGAAATCACTCAACCGTATCGGGGACCAGGAATGATGCTGGCAGACAGTCCGAGGAAGGGGGACTTTTAAAAGCAAACTGCTGATGTATCAAATTGAATAGTGTGCCCCGTCGCTTCGGGTGTACTTCTCCGCTCACTGTCCATTAAAGTCTCCGATGGTCCTCCCATCACCGCCCGATTGACTGTAAAGTCCAAGATCCTTGCGGCGGCGGTGGGGTTTCTTGTCCGCTCGTACCAACCGATGGTGGTTGAGATTTGAGATGCCAGCGAGGAGGGGGAATGATGCTACTGAAGCGTCAGAAAGGCAAACATGGAAGCAGCACGGTGCGGGTCGTCGGGTGGGACTTGTTCGTCTCGCTTGCGTTGGCCTCTTATGAAGACATATTGATGGCTATTTTGTTGTGTTACAAACTCATTTAAGGGGTTTTCGATTGAGATTTTCCAAACAATGGGTCCTTTGCCGGTCGCTCGTCGAAACTTTATGAGCGGTTTCGGTGAGGCAATTTGGCTCGTAAAGTCGCCCGGCCACACACATCAATGCCCAATGGTGGGTGATTTGTCTGGACGATGGAGGGAACATTGGCATTGTTGGTTGTATCAAAATGAGATAATCTACGCAGTATTGATTTTTAAACGGGGGGATATCAATCCTGAAGAACACATGCATGCGAAGAAGAAGTCCAAATGAACTATTTGTTGAGCATTTATTGCTGATTTTTGTTATTTTTGGGGCGCGTAGGGTCACACTACAATCGCCTGTGCGGTAAGTCCCACCACAACGTCTGTCAAATTAACGAACCAACCCATATATGTACTGTTGTACAAGTTCACAGATCCTAGCGCACTTAGTTTTGGATTTAGACCTAGAACCTAGAGATATTGACGATCTTGCGCCTAATACGACGCACAGGCAAACAAAATTGTCCCACCACAAAATGTTCACACCGGTTTCAGCATACATTGCACAGTGGTCCACGAACCAGATTTACGAGGAAGGATGCATTCAACGCCTTCAAATGAGTTTTTAGGCAAATATGGTATTCTACAAAGTTGTCCCTAATAATAAGGCCCTCTTTAAAATGTGCATGAAAATTAGGGTGGTCCATATTTTCAAGGAAATTGGTAACCAAACTTTTTTATTTGCAAGAATAACTGTATACATTCTTCGGGAAAGTTGTAGATCTATCAATTTAAGGCAGGTTTGCTGTTTATGCAGCTTTAAAATTGATCGATCTAGAGGTATTTTTCTGCATAAGCTTAGGGTGTTATTGTTATTGTTTATTTTAACTTCAAATTTTGAAAGAGGTAAAAACCCCTTTGAGTGATTTCAACATTACAAAAACGAAATCTTTCTCAAAGAGGCACAAAACCTCTTAATCTTTTCAAATAACACTACAATAATAACTTAAAATTAAAGGCTCACACGGCAGTAGCCATAGCAGAGCCGCAATCTTGAAGGAGGACAACATGCCACATCGAGAAACGAATCTTCAGGAATCCAGAAATCCTTGTGGGGGAGAGGGTAGGGGTCAGGGATTCACCAAAAACGAATCTTCAAGGCTGAAAATAAAGTATACCAAAAAAAAAGGGAAATAGTATCAAACGAAATATGCAATCTCATTTATAAATTTGAATAAAAGTTTTAATATGATTTCATTTTTTGAGCCCAAAATATCCCGTATAGATACAGGAATTGGAAAACCTGCTGCAATAATGCTCTCAAGCAATATTTTCCTCGGTACAATAAACCGAGAACAATTAATTATAATGTGATCAATGTCTTCATAGGATATGCCACATTCACATAAATTTGTATCATTTATATTGATGCGATACAAATGACTATTACAAATATAGTGATTGGAAATCAATCTTGAAAATGTGCAAATGAAATTTCTACTCCCAGATACATTTTTGAACCAAGGAAAATTATTCACTTTGGGACATATTGAATGACACCATCGCCCTTTGTCACTAGAATCCCAATTGATTTGCCAGGTATTTAAAGAATTATTTCTAAGATTTGGAAAATATACAGAAGCAGAAATATCACGATTATAAAGTATACCACAAGTAACCCCAAATTTTGCCAATAAATCAGCCTGTTCATTGCCATAAATATTACAATGTGCAGGAATCCAAACAAATTTTTTAACATATCCTCCAGAATACAAATCAAATAATATTTTTTTTGCAATTTCTCATCGTAATAGGCTGTTTTACCTCACGCAAATCTGACAGGAAAAGGCCTACTTTCCCATACCAAATTAACAGTGCTGTAATGGTTCATTACAGCACTGATTTGCGTTGCGTAATGAACCATTACAGCACTGTTTTTAGTTTTGGTCAACTTCTTGATGCTTTCTGGAAGCAGTTTTGAAAAATTGTGACAACTGCACAGTATAACATGTTATGTTCAGATTTTCTTAAACATGGCTATGAACATCAGTGTGCAGTTTGATGAAAAAGTTTTGTTAAAAACTATCCTCAAGGGTAATTTATGAAATTGCAAAAAACGTTGTACGCAACTCGGTGCAGAACTCGATTTTTCCAGCACTCGTCGTAATTATCCAACTCGGCAAGCCTCGTTGGATAAGTGTACAACTCGTGCTGTAAAAATCGTCTTTCTGCACCTTGTTGCGTAAACTACTATTTCAACATCAACATGATGTGATGTGATTTGTAATTGAACTTGATAGTATACAACTGAAACTATCAGAGCAAATAATATAAAAATTTGGCGGGCAATCCTTGATCATGCTACATGCAAAATACAAGGCAATGAGTTCTGCTACAAAAATAGAACACGGAGATTGTAATTTATAAAAATGAGCTAAAAATAAATTATATACTCCAAAACCTGCGATGTCATTAATCAAAGAACCATCTGTGAAATACATTTGTGAAGGGCTGATTCCATCAAATTTACGTTCAAACAGTAAATTTGCAAAATGCGAATGTAGAAATTTTGGTATTTGCCGCAATTCATAGAATAGGGACAAGTCAATTAATGGTTCATAGGTATGAATGTTTAATTTAAAATCATAAAAATCATTCAAATGCACATGTAAAAGATTTTGATTTAAACAGTGAGTAAAAGAACTCAACATACTATTTGTAGGATTAATTTGATATAACGACTCCAAAGTACATATGATTTGATGATTATTCGCAAAACAATTTGTCAAAAATTTACAGTTCAACTCCTGAAAACGAATTTTTAGTGGAACAATACCGGCAAGAACTTCTATAGATTGAGTATGGGTGGAATTCATTAGTTTTAAACAAATTCTCAAACAACGGTATTGTATTTTTTCAAGTTTGGAAAAATGAGTTTGCACAGCACTACCAAAAGTAAAACAACCGTATTCCATTACTGAACGAATAGTGGTTTTATATAACGTTATTAAATCAGAAGGATTTGCACCCCACCAAGTGCCTGTAACTGTTGTCCTTCTGACTTCAGCTAGATTGAGGGGGTACGATCCGAGTGTCTGTTCACCAAGGAGGTGCGGCTCAAACAGCGTCTGTTCTGGCATCCAGCGGCTGAGTAAGAAACGCTGCACCACGCCCAGCTAGATCCAAGGTGGTAGCCCCATCAGCGTGGTCGTCCCAGTGTTGGTTGGGACGTTAAACAGAACTGGCACGATGGCCCTCCGGCGAGACAGGAGTGTTGGCGTAGGCCCAATAAGCCACCCGTAAAAATCCCCATTGCGAATAATATAGGAGAAAATACGACTCGATACAATCGGCAAAGACCCACGCGACGAAATAAGGACTACGATTGGAAACTTGGAACATGGAATTGCAAGTCACTAGGTTTCGTAGGATGTGACAGGATAATCTACGACGAACTACATCCCCGCAACTTCGACATCGTGGCGTTGCAGGAACTTTGTTGGACTGGACAGAAAGTGTGGAAAAGCGGGCATCGAGCGGCTACCTTCTACCAAAGCTGTGGCACCACCAATGAACTGGGAACAGGATTTATAGTGTTGGGCAAGATGCGACAACGTGTGATCGGGTGGCAGCCGATCAATGCAAGGATGTGCATGTTGAGAGTTAAGGGCCGTTTCTTCGACTACAGCATCATCAACGTCCACTGTCCACACGAAGGGAGACCTGATGACGAGAAAGAAGCGTTCTACGCGCAGTTAGAGCAAACATACTGCTTGCTCGCCGCGTGACGTGAAAATCGTTGTCGGCGACATGAACGCGCAGGTAGGAAGGGAGGAAATGTACAGACCGGTAATCGGGCGAAACAGCCTGCACGCCGTATCGAATGATAACGGCCAGCGATGCGTAAACTTTGCAGCCTCCCGTGGTATGGTAGTCCGAAGCACCTTCTTCCCCCGCAAAGATATCCACAAAGCCACCTGGAGATCACCCGACCATCAAACAGAAAACCAAATCGACCACGTTCTAATCGACGGTAAATTCTTCTCAGATATAACCAACGTCCGCACATACCGCAGTGCGAATATAGATTCGGATCACTACTTAGTCGCTGTATGCATGCGCTCAAAACTTTCGACAGTTATCACCACGCGTCGAAGTCGAACGCCGCGGCTCAACATCGAGCAACTTCGTAACGTAGAAGTGGCTCAAGACTACGCGCAGCAGTTAGCAGTGGCCCTACCAACGGAAGAGCAGCTTGGCGCAGCTACACTTGAAGATGGCTGGAGGGACATCAGATCCGCCATAGGTAGTACCTCGGCTACAGCACTAGGCTTCGCGACTCCGAATCACAGAAACGACTGGTACGACGGCGAATGTGAACAGTTGAAAAACGAGAAGAATGCAGCATGGGCGAGAATGCTGCAACACCGTACGAGAGCGAATGAGGCACGTTACAAACAGGCGCGGAACAGGCAGAACTCAGTCTTCCGGATGAAGAAGCGCCAGCAGGAAGAACGAGATCGCGAAGCGATGGAAGAGCTGTACCGCGCTAAGGACACACGAAAGTTCTACGAGAAGCTGAACCGCTCGCGCAGAGGCTTTGTGCCACAAGCCGACATGTGCCGAGATAATCACGGGAATATTCTCACGAGCGAGCGTGAGGTGGTCGAGAGGTGGCGGCAGCATTACGATGAGCACCTCAATGGCGACGTTGCAAGTACCGAAGGTGGCGTGGTAACAGATCTAGGAGTATGTGCACAGGACGAAAGACTTCCGGCCCCTGACCTTCAAGAGATTGAGGAGGAGGTTGGCCGGTTGAAAAACAACAAAGCCGCAGGAGCAGATCAACTACCAAGCGAGCTTCTAAAATACGGTGGAGAAGCACTGGTGAGAGCACTACACTGGGTCATTACCAAGATTTGGGAGGAGGAAGTATTACCGGAGGAATGGATGGAAGGTATCGTGTGTCCCATCTACAAAAAGGGCGACAAGTTGGATTGCGGAAACTACCGCGCGATCACACTACTGAGCGCTGCCTACAAGATACTATCCCAAATTTTATGCCGCCGTCTATCACCGATTGCAAGAGAGTTCGTGGGGCAATATCAGGCTGGATTTATGGGTGAACGCGCTACAACGGACCAGATGTTCGCCATCCGCCAGGTGTTGCAGAAATGCCGCGAATACAACGTGCCTACACATCACTTGTTCATCGATTTCAAATCGGCGTATGATACAATCGATCGAGAACAGCTATGGCAGATTATGCACGAATACGGATTCCCGGATAAACTGATACGGTTGATCAAGGCGACGTTGGATCGAGTGATGTGCGTAGTTCGAGTATCAGGGACACTCTCGAGCCCCTTTGAATCTCGCAGAGGGTTACGGCAAGGTGATGGTCTTTCGTGCTTGCTGTTCAACATTGCTTTGGAGGGTGTAATAAGAAGAGCGGGGATAAACACGAGTGGGTCGATTTTCACGAGGTCCGTTCAGCTGCTTGGTTTCGCCGATGATATTGATATTATTGCTCATAAATTTGAGACGATGGCGGAAACGTACATCCGACTAAAGAGGGAAGCCAGGCGAATCGGATTAGTCATTAATGTGTCGAAGACAAAGTACATGATGGCAAAGGGCTCCAGGGAGGAATCACCGCGCCCGCCACCCCGAATTCATATCGACGGTGATGAAATCGAGGCGGTTGAAGAATTCGTGTACTTGGGCTCACTGGTGACCGACGACAACGACACCAGCAGAGAAATTCAGAGGCGCATTGTGGCAGGAAATCGTGCCTACTTTGGACTCCGCAGAACTCTACGATCGAATAAAGTTCGCCGTAACACGAAGTTAACCATCTACAAAACGTTGATTAGACCGGTCGTCCTCTATGGGCACGAAACATGGACCCTACGTGCAGAGGACCAACGCGCCCTTGGAGTTTTCGAACGGAAGGTGTTGCGTACCATCTACGGCGGAGTGCAGATGGAAGACGGGACTTGGAGAAGGCGAATGAACCACGAGCTGCATCAGCTGCTGAGAGAACCAACCATCGTCCATACCGCGAAAATCGGGAGGCTACGGTGGGCGGGTCACGTCATCAGGATGTCGGATAGCAACCCGACTAAAATGGTTCTCGAGAGTCATCCGACCGGTACAAGAAGACGTGGAGCGCAGCGAGCTAGGTGGGTCGACCAAGTGGAGGACGATCTGCGGACCCTACGCAGAGTGCGGAACTGGAGGCAAACAGCCATGGACCGAGTGGAATGGAGGCGGCTACTATGTACAGCAGAGGCCACCCCGGCCTTAGCCTGACCGGTAAGGTAGGTAAGTGCCTGTAATTGTACGAAGAAAATTAATTCTTCTTGAACAAACTTTTTGAATGTATATAATATGAGTGTTCCAATTCAATTTAGAGTCAAACCAAATACCAAGATATTTATATTCATCAATTTGATCTATTTGAAGTCCATTCAGAAATAAATTAATATTTGTGGTAGAATGTTTTCTGGAAAACACAATAAATTTGGTTTTTTGAACTGAAAATGAGAATCCTTTGTCATGAGCCCACACATCCAAATTATCCAAAGCACATTGCATAAAATGTTCAATAACATCTCTATTTTTTCCACGTATGGAAAGAACATTATCATCAGCGAATTGAAGCAAAAAACAACCATTAGGAATATTAGATGCCATATCACTAGTGAATAAATTGTATAAAAAAGTCTCAAGCATGATCCATGTGGAAGACCAAAGTAACTATATCGTATTATTTTGGAAGAGTTATTATGAAAAAAAATGCATAATTTTAAATGAGAATAAATTATATATAAAATTTGAAATCATATTTGGAATTTTCAAATTGTTCATTTTATTGAACAACAAATCAATCAGGACAGAATCATAGGTTCCAGAGACATCTAGAAAAGTAGACACTACATCTTTTTTTTTGATTAAATGCAAGTTGAACTTGTGTTGCTAAAAGTGAAACACAGTCACGCGTACCACGACCCCTTCTAAATCCAAACTGAGATGGAGAAAAAATATTGTTTTCTTCAGCCCAAAATTCAAGACGATTTAAAATCATTCGCCCCATAAGTTTGCGTAAACATGATAACAAACTGATAGGTCTTCTGCTATCAGCTAATGAAGGATCTCTACCAGGTTTAAGAATACTTATTACTTTGATTGAGCGCCATTCAACAGGAATGATATTTTGAAACAAAAAGCTGTTGTATATCGAAAGTAAATGAAGTTTGCCTTCATTAGGCAACATTTTCAAAGCAATGAATTTCATGTTATCAATACCTGGAGCTGTATTTTTGGTAATTGATAAAGCCAAATTGAACTCAGCCAAGGAGAATGGATCACAAAGCTCAGGAAAATAATTTAAAGATTTTGATTTATAATTTACTAATAGAGCAACAAAGTCTGGACATATTTTTGAAGCAAACTTTTCAATCCATTCTTCTGAATATTCCAAAACAGTAGGAACATTAGAATTATAATTTCTTAAATTTCGTGCTACTGGCCACAAAGTAGACAATGAAGTGTCACTGTCCAGGTTTTCTACAAAATTTCTCCAATAATTTCTCTTTGGCTTCAGCTTTACAATACAATAAATAGCTATCTCTGGAGCCTGATCTGCGAAAGTTTTTAAAAGCATCAGATTTATTTTTCAGTGAATTGGAACACTCACTATCCCACCAAAAAGAAGGACGTGCCTTTTTAACAGTACCCGAAACACATTTTTTAGTTTGAGATTTACGTAAACTATCAATTAGTAATTTTGAAAAGCTCTTATAATTGTCAATTGGTGAAGCTGAATCTACACTATTTATTAACGAAATAGATATTAAATCAGAAAATTTTGTCCAATTCACATTTTTGCACAAATCATAAGTACAAGACTCATTAATTAATTGATTTCGAACGGGAATGTGCATTCGAATCAAAATAGGTAAATGATCACTGCCATTTGGATCATTGATAGTAGACCAAGAAGATTGCAATGCCAAACTATTCGAGCAAAGTGAAAGATCAATACATGAATGATTACTAGGAGGCACAGCCACTCTAGTAAATGACCCATCATTGAAAATATTTAAATTAAGGTCATCAATCAAATCCATTATTAAGGAACCCCTACCATCGATTTTATCACTACCCCAAGCAAAATTATGGGCATTAAAGTCTCCTAAAATAAAGCATGGAGAAGGGACTTGTTGCAATATACTTGTAATTTGTGTTAAACAAAAACTAGCATTTGGAGGAATATAAAAACATACAATAGAAAAATTGAATTTTTCTTTTTTGATTTATATAGCTATAAATTCTATCTGGGACTGAGGTTGCAATGGTAAATCTAAGTATTTAAATTCAATATTATTGTGAATTCCAATCAAAACCCCACCAAATGATAATTCCCTGTCTTTACGCAATATATTGAAATTAGGAATACGAAAATATTTAGTAGAAACTAGCCATGTTTCATTTAAACAAAATATGTCGATATTATAATTAGTTAATAATGCTTTTAATCTGGCACATTAAAAGCACATTATCGGAATCAATTTTTCGAAACCCAGGAATATTCTTGGAAGAAGAACGAAGAGGTGGAAAGTTTTTATCAAAAGAGGTAGATGGTTGGGGTTCAGAAATATTGTCTTTGACATCGGATTTTATGTTAGATCTTTTTCTTTTACTTGGAGGTTTGTAAACAAAATCATTACCGTCATGAAGTGATTCAATACCTTCTTCATCTGGTAAAATTTCAAATGCATTGGGAGAAGAAATATCATCAAAAGATTTCATAATTTCAGCATATGAAACCTTATTTTTGTGTCTTATCTTTTGGTTGTGCTTTTTTTGATTTTCAATATAAACAGCACATTCTTTTAAAGAACTGTGCGTTTGTTTACAATAAATACATGCATCTGATTTTTTAGCACAATCGGATGATGAATGTAACTCCCCACATTTTGAACATTTTTGTTTGTTCGAACAAAAACTCGCAGTATGACCGAAAAGAAGACATCGATCACAATGCATGAGCTTTGGATAGTAAAGTCTCACACTGAAAATAACTTGTCCAACTTTTACATAATCCGGAAGAACGGATCCAGAAAAAGTTATTTTTATACAATCAGAATGTTCATATTTTGAATCATTCCCAGTAAACAATAATTTTGATAAACGAACACAATCCAAAACCGTTACAGGTGAAATGGATTTGTTCTTGAAAAAACCTGAGCCATGATTGACAACATCTTCACAATCCAAAAACTCATCATAAATTATTCCATTAATTTCGCATGAATCGCTAGGAGCATACACGCGATAGGAATTTGCAAATAATTTGGATTCCAGAAGAGCATTAGCTTCATCTCGAGATCCAAAAATGACACGCAATTTGTCAAGTGAAACTTTCTTAATTTCCTTCACAGATTTGTATTTTTTGTAAACCTCAGAGGAAATCAATAAAACATTAATTGGCCTCTCTTTCTTACGAAAAAATATTGCAAACGGTCCAGGGAAAGTAGGTGGATAAACCTTCACACGAAAAGGTTTAACCAATGAAGATGTTTCAAGCAAATGAGCATTATCTTTTGACCCCCCCTCCCCCTCATCAGTCTCCATATAGGAAACTCAAAAATGAAGGTCTGTTTTGTGAACTGTGGGATCAAGATACAATAATGTAAAAGGTAATAAATAAATTATACTTGCGGCTCTTCAATACAAACGAACAAACTTCAACAAATCCAACGTCGAACCGAAACAGAAAACTTGAATTCTAGGAACCAAAAACTTGCAACTTCAACCGCAACACTTGAATGAATCCAAAAACAGGAATCCTCCACCGAACACAACAGCAATGGAATCTCAGAAAACGGAAACGATCCAGCAATGGAACACCAAATTAACTCTTCAACCGCAACACTTGAACAAATCCAGCAATGAAAAAAATGCTCTGTTCGAATCCGCAATATCACAAACGCCTCAAGACATGCCTCAAGAAATATTTGAAATTATTTGGGTCTGAAAAGAAGAAAAAAAGTGACACGAGCAGAAAAAAACCGTTTAACCTGGTCAAGGCCTACTTACCGAGTAATAAGCTTAGGGTGGTTCAAGAAAAACCGGTTTTCTGGCGTTAACTTTTTCAGTTTCGATTTTTCATCAAAGTCGCCCAAGAAACACTTGTAGAGCATTTGAAGACGCGTCGTTTCGTGCGCTTTGTCGTTATCTCTTTTGTTTCAAAAGTTACAGGCGTCTTTCTTAAAAAATCATTGTTTTTTTTTTTAAAAGCGTTTATGATGGGTTGGGGCAAGCATAAAAAATATCTTTTGCCCGCATTCAAAAGAAGAAATGTTGTAAAACATATCAAAAAATTAGAGGTATGTTATTTTTGTAACTCAAGTGAAAAATACTTGAAAGTGCCTATTTTTTCTAGAAAATCATCAATATCTTTTGAACGGAATGACGTAGCAACATTCTCAGTGCACGAAAATGCGTGTTTTTGGAAGCTCTAAAAGTGGTTCTTAGGCGACTTTGACGAGAAATTTGAAACAAAAAAGATAAAGCAATAAAAGGATTTGTTCTAGCGTAACCCTATGAAAACTATGGGAAAATGCTCCAAATTTGGTCAAAACAGTTTAGACCTTGTCGCAGTCCCTGGCGAGATCCGAATGGACTGGATAGTTCATTCGAAAACCTTATGCAGTTTTGCACACCATCCATCGTTGCTTTAATCAGTCCAGTCAGCTTCCCAGGAAAGCCAATTTCGTCCATGATCCTCCATAGCTCTGCGTGGTCCATACTGTCGTATGCCGCGTTGAAGTCGATGAACAGGTGATGCGTTGGGACCTGGTATTCACGACATTTCTGGAGGATTTGCCGCACGGTGAAGATCTGGTCCGTTGTCGACCGGCCGTCGATGAAGCCGGCTTGATAAATTCCCACGAACTCATACGTTTCAGGGGGCAGTCGACGGAAGATGATCTGGGATAGCACTTTGTAGGCAGCATTCAAAAAAGTGATCGCTCTGATGTTCTCACATTCCAAATGGTCGCCTTTCTTGTGAATGGGGCAGATTACCCCTTCCTTCCACTCCTCCGGTAGCTGTGCGGTTTCCCAGATCCTGACTATAAGCCGGTACAGACAGGTGGCCAACTTTTCTGGGCCCATCTTGATGAGTTCAGCTGCGATACCATCCTTACCAGCTGCTTTGTTGGTTTTGAGCTGGTGAATGGCATCCTTAACTTCCCTCAGCGTGGGAGTTGGCTCATTTCCGTCCTCAGCTGCACTGGCGTCGTCGTTTCCTCCGTTGCCGTGGGCTCCCGTGCCTATGTTCTCCACGCCGTTCAGGTGCTGATTGAAGTGCTGCTTCCACCTTTCGATCACCTCACGTCCGTCCGTCAAGAGGCCTCCATTCTCATCCCTACATATTTCGGCTCACTGCACGAAGCCGTTGCGGGATGCAGGATGCTTCTGGTAGAACTTCCGTGTTTTTTGGAAATGGCACAGCAGTTCCATTTCTTCACACTGCTCCTTTCGTAGGGCAGCCGGGACTGGGGCTGGCGATGAGGAGAGGGTCACCGATGTGGAACTTGCGGGGATAGCTAAGTCCCTTAGCGTAAGTAAGGCCCCAGGTCCGGACGGAATTCCGAACCTGGCCTTAAAAATAGCTATTGCAGAGGCTCCCGAGATGTTCAGGTCTGCTATGCAGAAATGCATGGACTAGGGAGTTTTCCCAGAAGTTTGGAAGAGGCAGAGCCTGGTACTATTGCCAAAGGCGAGGAAACCACCCGGAGACCCGTCGGCATATATACCAATATGCTTGATTGACACGGCGGGGAAGGTGCTCGAAAAGATCATCCTCAATAGAATATTGAGGTTCACCGAGGGCGAAAATGAGCTTTCGAGCAACCAGTACGGGACGTCCACCGTAGACGCTATCTTGTCGGTTACAAAAACCGCCGAGAAAGCACTCGAGCCTAAGAGGAGGGGAATTCGCTTTTGCGCGGTAGTGACTCTGGATGTGAGGAATGCGTTTAATAGCGCCAGCTGGTCTACTATTGCCGATGCGCTCTTGCGTCTGGGGATACCGGAGTACCTGTACAAGATTCTCGGAAGTTACTTTCAGAATCGTGTACTAGTCTACGACACGGAGGTGGGTCGGAAGTGCTTTCACATAACCTCAGGAATCCCGAAAGGTTCCATCCTGGGTCCGGTGTTATGGAATGTCATGTACGACGAGGTGTTGATGTTAGAGTACCCAGTGGGAGTGGAGATTGTCGGATTTGCCGACGACATTACGCTCGAAGTCTAAGGTGAAACGATCGAGGAGGTGAAGTTGACTACCGACCACTCGAACAAGGTTGTGGAGGCGTGGATGCGATCCAGGAAACTGGACCTGGCTCACCACAAGACAGAGGTGACGGTTGTTAACAATTGGAAGTCGAAGCAGCAGACGGAGATCAGTGTAGGAGAGTGCACTATCCTGTCAAAGCGCTCCGTCAAACAATTGGGCGTGATGATCGACGATAAGCTTACCTTCGGTAGCCACGTCGATTATGCCTGTAAAAGAGCCTCCACAGCTATTGCGGCACTGTCCCGGATGATGTCCAATAGCTCTGCGGTGTACACCAGTAAGCGCAAGCTTCTGGCTAGTGTTGCTACGTCCATACTTAGGTATGGCGGCCCGGCGTGGGGCACCGCGCTAAGTACTGAATGCTACCGACGGAAGCTGGAAAGTACTTACAGGCTTATGTGCCTGAGGGTTGCGAGCGCGTACCGTACCGTGTCACACGACGCTCTCTGCGTCATTACTGGTATGGTGCCTATCAGCATTCTTATCAGTGAGGACATGAAGTGCTTCGAAATGCGCGGCACAAGAGGCATACGCAGGACTGCCATGATGGCCTCTATGGTCAAATGGCAGCGCGCGTGGGACAGTTCCACCAAAGGAAGGTGGACCCATAGGTTGATACCAAGGGTAGATAGTTGGATTAATAGGCGCCATGGGGAAGTTACATTCCACCTGACACAGGTCCTTACAGGTCATGGTTGCTTCTGACAGTATCTACACCGTTTCGGGCATGCGGATGCCCCCGAATGCCCAGTGTGCAGTGGTTTAGAGGAAACGGCGGAACACGTTTTGTTCGTGTACCCGGGTTTTCGCACAATGCGTGACCGCATGCTTGCCACATGCGGGGAGGACACAAACCCGGACAACTTGGTCCAGAGGATGTGTAGGATGCCTGAGTTTGGCTGGAACGCCGTTTCAACGGCTATCACCCATATCGTCTGGGAGCTACAGAGGAGGTGGCGCGTGGACTCGGAGAATGGCTAGTCCAGATGCAGTACAAGAGGTAGTCCAGAGGTTCGGAGTCGGCTTCGTAGGTCATACCGGTGCTCTGCGGTCGAGATCGACCCTTACAGCGATTAAGTGGCCGCGGAGAGGAAGTCCCGGTAGCGGTGCTGTCGTGGCGTCGGTCTACTGGGTTGGATCCGAGCCCGCGGTTGGAAAGGGGTCCCCGGCCAGGGTCGGGGCAGGTGGAGACCCTGCTGTCAGCAACCTTCTGGTGCAGCTGATAGGGCCTGAAGGGTAGTAATACCCTTGCCTTCAGCAGGTCAGATCGGGTTGCACGTGGGCATCAGTTCTGGATGTCTGCAAAGCAGTTGGGCGCGGGCGGGGTTGTCCCTGCCCGTCTTCCGAGGACAAAGAAAGTGGCGACGACCACTCGGGAAACTGGCTAAGCGACAGCATGTTACCGTGATGTACTCTCCAGAGCGAGTCATCGATGTTCGTTGCTGCTAGACTACGCAGCTAACCTTGAGGGTGCGATGTGCACTAGCCCTTCTCTGAAGCAATACCTTCTTGGTGGTTCTGGAGAGACGTAGGGTTTGGCGATCATAGGAATGGTTTAGTGGGTACGAGGAGAAAATAGTCCTGGCTTTTACTTTTGTTGTAGAAGACGGCCTCAGACCTACACTACCCTAACCTTCCTGTTAGGGTGTCTGTTGAGCAGATTATCCCCCTATGGTTTAGAAGGAAAAAAAACACTCCGCTTCTTCCAGGTGGCGCTTTTTTTTTTCGAAAGAGGAAGGTCTGCTGCAGACATGTCCAAACACTGCACTGCACGAGGAGTCGATGCTCCAAACACACCACCGTGGGTGCCAAGCCACCACCTAGCTCTCCGTGTTTCAGAACGAACACGCACCGTGTCTAGTTCAACACCGGTGTCGGTGGCGGTGCTCAGGCACTGGGCACGGTGTTTGACGCTTCGGGTAACACGAAGCCCGAGTGTTTCCGATTATGCAAAACGCTCGTGCGAGTTCAAGCGCTCGGTGCCGTTCATTCTCCAGCACCAGTTGCAAATGCTGTTGGTCGACGACGAGAGTGAAGTACTTGGCGGCTCCTTTTGTGTCTTTCTCGTCCCTTCTGACTCAGTGGCTCTGATGCAGTCAAGCTACCACGCACTGTGGCCGAGCTCACTGCTTTGGTGTTTAATACAATCGGAAACACTCGGCCTCCGTGCTCAACCAAAACTTAAACACGGAGCCGAAACTGAGGCTCGAGTTATAACACCGACACGAGTGTTTCGCTAGTCGCACTGTGTGTTCATCAGTAGAAGCTGAACGAAGGTGGTGATATGAACACACACGGTGGTGTGTTTACGGGCAAACACGCCACCGGTGCGGCACGGTTTGGTGTTTTGCCCATGTCTGGTCTGCTGTTTCCGCTTCTGTTTGTAACATTCCACGTTCAGTCGGGTCCCTTGCTGCAGCATTACCGCGCGCGCTGCGTTCTTTTCCTCCAGAACCGTTCTGCACTCTTCGTCGAACCATTCATTCCACGAGCCCGATGGTGCTTCATCAGTGGTCATCAGTACTTCCGGAGTGAGTGCTGTGCATGTTCATTATGCTGAAGTTGAAGAATTGAAGTTGAAGACATTCTCACGCGGCCGAATCCGAAATAATATGAAGCACTTCTGATCGTTTGACAAAAACGGTTTCAAGTATCCTAAAGTTTTTCGGGGTGTGATTGGCCTGAAAGGTCTCTGAAGTGGATAGCTAGAACTATAAGGACCTAGATAAGGACTTACTCTGAATTGTAACGTTCAAGAGGATGTATGATAAATTCTGTTATCTATTGAGGGATGAGCTTGATACAGGAAGGTTTTTCTGGTTGGACGCCATAGAATGGATCCAGACAGGCCTTAGATTACACTAGTTTACAGCATTTTTGAACTCGGTAAGCTGATGATCATTTTTGGTGTAGAATCATGTCCTGAGTTCGAAAACGCGAAAGAAAAAAATTACAGTAGAGCGGAATTTTTTTCGACTTTCCATACAAGGTTGATGATTTGAAATCGATTTTTGTTCTATTTTTAAGCAAAGTCGCTCACTTCAAACATCTCATTCTCCGTAGTCAATGCTTCGATTGAGCTGATTTTTTTACTGTAACTCGCCTACATATGATATGTCAACTAAACGTCGAGAAAGAATTTTTAAGTTGGTTTTTTCTTATTGAAAAAAATACATTTCTTCAAAAAATTTGGGAATTTGGCTAAAATTTAAGAAGATCGTCCCTAAAGCTCGCCAATATCTTGAATTTCATCAATCTGACGCAAAACCTGTATTCAGATGATTGAATGGTATTGTATTCAGCTTTCAATTGATGAAAAAAGATTTAAAATTGGTTGAACAAAACACAAAATATTTGAATTTTAGTAAATTACATATTTTTAAAAGTTGTAAAACTCGATATTGAGCTAAAACTCAAAAACTGTTCTACTTAAAAATTTTTGAAGGTCGGTTTTGAAATCAGCACTAAATTGTGCTTCAAAAATTTTGGTCGTTGACAGAAGTTCACGACTTTCGTTTTATTTTGTAAACTTGTGTTATGGGGCTGATTGATTGTTTTCTACCACATTTGATTTGATAACGAGTAGTCTCTGCGGTTAATGATAGAAAAAAGACTTAATGCCTGTCATTTAAGCCATTCCAATTTAGTTCTGCGGTCACTTGAAAAGCCAATTCTAAATTGCACAGACTTCACAAAACACCCATCACTTTCAAATTCTCCCACTACATTTGCATTCGAAACAGTCTCATACCAAATTTAACATATTTAACCTTCAATTCTGCAAGCTCCTATAACACCTGTCGCAGACCTATGTCACCTTACATGGAAGCAAACTTGTTCAATAACCTTTTTCCAACCCGTCTGCACGTGACTCGGTTGTCACGCATTATCGTCAATCAGGCTGGCTCTCCCCTACATAGCATGAGCCCAAGCAGCGAAATCCTCTTTACAGGTAGGTAGGAATGTAGCCTGAAACATAGCAAGTGCATGTATTTCCCGATAGAACTGCACCAGCAGAAAACCGTGCCTGGCAGGTCGTCGTCTGGTGCTGGTGGGGTTCTTGTGCGAGACTCATCAGATGGAAAATCCTTTAATCTTGTGCACTGAAGGGAGCCCGAAAGTAGATAGAACTCGCGTCTGTCGTCAAATGAACCGTGTCGAATGTGTGTTTTTATTGGAGTGGCGCTCCAAATTGAATGCGGGCGCCTTGCAGCAGCCTCCTTTTATTATCCACTGCCACGTATGTACGTCTAGTCTACTGTTCGTGCTGCAGGTGCTACTTTTTCCCATCCATTGTGGAAGAAATCTGCAAACTATTGATTTTTTCTTCTGCGTCATGATTGAAAACGATTTAGTATGCAGAGTCTTCCCCGGTGTGGAGACCTTTTCTTGTAATTCGAATTTTAAAAGGGAAAATAACGGTTATCACCGCAGGATTTAAAGTTTCCATGGGGCAAAGTGAATGGACAACACTTGTTCCTATTACCCATCACACCGTTTTGCTTGTTATTCCTGACGTGCTAAACCCTAATGAACCAGAAAGGGTAATACGATACAATAATTTTCCTTCTATGGAATGGAGGAAAGGTTGAGTCCATAGGTCAGTAACACACCAAATATTTTCGACTTTGTGAGGGTTCACTTCCTAGTTTGTTCGTTAATCTTTTTTCAGATGTTTTGATGGGAACACTCGAGATTCATCAGTGCACATCGCACCCTTAAGGTTAGCTGTCTAGCCTGCAGCAACGAACATCGATGACTCGCTTTGGAGAGTCCACCCATGTAGCATGCTAGAGCTTAGCCAATTTCCCGAGTGGCCCTCGAAAGGCGGGCAGGATCAACCATCACGGCCACGCCCAACTGTGTTTTAAGCACCAAGAACTAATAATTGCGTGCAACGCGATTTGACCTGCTGAAGGTGTTAGATAGCAATTGTTCTTCTTCTAACCGTCGTCTGTTCTCACGAAATTGACGCAATATAAAGAAAAGTAAAGGATGTTTAACGGAGAACTCGGGGCTCACTCCACATTCAAGGAAATTGTTTGCCTATTTCCAACAGATGGCAAGACTGTTACTACCCTTCAGGCCCTATTAGCTAGCACCAGAAGGAGTTGCTGACAGTGAGGCCTCAATCTGCCCCGGCCTTACCGGAGACCTCTTTCCAACCGTGGACTCGGATCCAACGTCGTCATGACAGCAACACTACCAGAATGTCCTTTCCGCGGCCACTTAATCGCTGTAAAAGTCGATTTCTACCACAGGGTACCGGTACGTAGCCGACTCCGAACCCATGGACCACCTCTTGTATCAGATCATTGTTTGCTGCTCCGAGTTACGGTTATTCACAACCACCACATCAGTTTTGTAGCGAGCCAATTCCAGTTTGCTGAAGCTGCACTCCCCCCGACTGCGATCGAGTGGGCAGTAGGCAATTCCACTTCTTCGATCGATTCACCGTAGACCTCCAGCGTAATGTATGTAGTCAGCCGACAATCTTCACTCATACCGGGAACTCTAACCTCAACTCATCATCGTACATGACATTATACAACACCGGACCCAGGATGGAACCTTGCGGGACTCCTGAGGTTATGCTAAACCACTTCCGACCCGACCCGACTTAACGTAAACTATAAACTGTTTCAGAAACTATAAATATGTACACTTTGTTCATTAAATAAAATGAACTGTTTTGATGAATTCTACATACTTCTTTCAGATTACTGCATATTGAGCTCCACATTTTTGTATTTCTTTTCAATTGTCATGATATTTTGAAGAACAGTCGAGTTCTCTAACAATTAACTGCATTCTCCAAATTTGCATTTGCACTAAGGTGTTTTTTTTTTAATAATTTCAACATTATTCATCACTAAACACCAAATCTTATCTAACTTTTTATCATATTCGCTTTCTCAACAAGTTGTCCAAGAAATGCCTTCATCAAAACCTGAAAAAAAAAACGAAAAAGGCATTTGCACAACATTTTTTCTGACATCGAATTTCTTTTTTTAAGGTTGAATTATTCGTCATTGATATCACCGTCATCATTGAAATTTCGAAAGCAGTTTTCTCGTTCAAAACACAAATGTTTGTTATGAAAATGTATTCACTGGATTCCAGATAGGGAGAGAAATACAATGAACACATTTTCATTGTAAACATTGATGCCTTGAAAGAGAAAACTGCTTTCCGAATTTCAATGATGACGGAGATATCAATGACGAATCTTTCAACCTTAAGGTTTTCTACGGAACATAAGAACTACCACACAGTTTCTTAGCTTTTCTGAACACATTTAATTTGAACTAGTATATTTTTTTACCTCAATCGATCTTTCAGATGGCATAGTTTGTCATACATTAAAAACGAATGCAGTAAACAGTAACTAAGAGGTTCGTTTGCTTGACGTTTGTTGCTACATGAGTTGTTGAGATTTTGCTGTTCAATACGAAAACATATTCCTGATAGGTGACTTCAACACCAATATGCTTCATCCGAGTAGCAAGCGTGCGCGATTTGAGTCGATGCTTTGTGCTAAGACCAAGCCCACTCATGGGCTCAATCATGCGTTTTAACGGTAAGTAGAGCCCCGAACAAAGAAACGAATCCCACCGGTCGCTGCTAAGTAGGGCTCCAAAGCGAAAAGTTTACGTACGGTTCATAGCAAGGCTTAGAATATAGAGACACGCAAAGTACGGTCTCTATCCGTAGGCTCGTGCGCTCTCTCGCGTTTAGCTCTCTGGGTAGCGTAAAGAGGAGACGAAAGAACATGAGTATGGATTTGTTGCCCGGTATATAGTTTCTAGAGAATGATTTTCTTGTTTTGTATAGGTAGGAATTTATTTTAGTTTGCATCAAATATTTAAAATTTTTATTTTTACTTGCTTTGAAATTTTCAACCAAATAATATCATAGATCGTTACACGAATAACACAACAAATTGTCTGATATACAATTGTGATAGAGTGACAATACAAACGCAGAAAAATAACAGGTTTAAATTGACAAGCTTTGCTTAAGTATGTTTTGAATAAAGTTTTCCCTTCTTCGCCAATTTTAGGGTCATGCATATCGAAAATGTATTGATTTTCTCCTAAAATAGTTACGATTGTTCATAATCGCACTTTTAGTTTTTGATTCGACTGATCATTTGAAACTTATATTTGAAATGTATAGTGATTCAGTGAGTTTTGCTTTTTTAACACGTACATGCTTGAGCCCGGGTTTCTACGCTGCAAGTAAAGTTTGGTTTTGCACATTTAGAAAAATGTCCAAATAAATAACTCGTGAAGTTCGTTCCGACAAGTTCCAAAATTATCGTCATCCGTCGCAGATTCCGGTAAGAAGATGTGCGTATTTTCTAACCCGAAAAGATACCATTTGACGGTAATAAGTGACCACAAGGTTTTCTTTCTCCACTTTCCGGGCTGAGATCCCCCGCTTTGAAAGAGCTGTGCCTCGCGTTTCGTTTTGTCGTGTAGAGTAAGGTGGGGCAAAAGTTCGACCTTAGTTGATAATTCAACCTATTTAAAAAAATCGAAGCAGATAAAAATAAATAAATACCGTGTGGTGATTCTACCATCCATGAGTTAAAATTTTGCTGAACAAAGTAACACCAAATGTCTTTTCAATTTTGAGTTACAACACTTTTTGTATGTGTGTGTTTTATTCGAACTCTTGCCCCACCACTGGGGCAAAAGTTCGAATCTAGTGTTTGTGGAATTTCGCTAACCGTAGCACACTATTTTGACTCTTTGGTAATAGGAATACCTGAAACCACTTAATATTTGATGTTAGAACTGGAATACACTTTAAAATTCGATTTGGATTTTACCCAAATCAGGGTTAAATTTACTACACCAAAAATTAGTAGTTTTCCGCCAAATTCAAATAACACAACATTTTTTTTTTCAACTTTAATCGAATTTTCTCACTAATTCCATCACTCTTAGAGATAATATCTACATTTTGCAGAATTTAAGGTTTATACCTAAAGTTGCCACATGACTCGAACTTTTGCCCCACAATTCGAACTTTTGCCCCAGTATGTGTAAAATGCGATTTCCAAATCTTTTTTGCAAAAAGTTATACATGCTAGAGCATCTTCAATATATACCTAGTTACGCCCCAAATTAAAATATCGAATTCGATTTCATTAAAATTTCATTCCATGCGTTGGAAGGACCATCGCATGTTACAATTTTTTGATCAAAAACCAACATTTTGTCATAACTTTTCGAAATATTGATCAATTTTCATAAATTTTGGAGTGAAAGACTATTTTTCAGAAAGGGTTCAAACAACCTTAATACCCGAAAGAAATAATTTGAATTGAGCTCAAAAACTTCAAAAGAAACTCTTGCCCCACTCGAACTTTTGCCCCACTTTACTCTATATTTCGAAAAAGGCAAAGAGGTTTGGTTTGATTGCTTTTTTTTTTAAATGGTGGTCGTCAGTGGGTGGTTTAATAAATATAAATTTGAAAATATAAATTAAATAAACGAGACATTAGGAAGAAAGTATGCGAAATGGGTAACTTCACCCTTGTAGAAATAATAGGGGAAAGCAGAAAAAAATCTGTGACAACCCCATGTGAATAACACCGATCATACAGAATAGGAGGTTAGACATTATTTAGATCTATAAAAACAACCCAACAATAGGGGAGATTTTTCCAATAGAGTAAAGTGGGGCAAAAGTTTGAGTGGGGCAAAAGTTTCTTTTGAAGTTTTCAAGATCAATTCAAATTATTACTCTCGGGTGACAAGGTTGTTCGAAGCCTTTTTGAAAAAGAGTCTTTCACTTCAAAAATTATGAAAATTAATCAACATTTCGAAAAATTATGACAAAATGTTGGTTTTTGATCAAAAAATTGTAATATGCGATGATCCTTCCAACGCATGGAATGGAATTGTAATGAAATCGAATTCAATATTTTATTTTGGGGCGTAACTAGGTATATTTTGAAGAAGCTTTAGCATGTATAACTTTTTGCAAAAATGCTTTGGAAGTCACATAGTGGGGCAAAAGTTCGAATTGTGGGGCAAGAGTTCGAGTCATGTGGCAACTTTAGGTAAAAATCTAAAATTCGGCAAAATGTACATATTATCTCTAAAAATGATGGAATTTGTGAGAAAATTCGATCAAAGTTGAAAAAAAAATTTTGTTTTATCTTAATTTGGCGGAAAACTACTATTTTTTGGTGTAGTAAATTTAACCCTGATTTGGGTAAAATCCAGATCGAACTTTAAAGTGCATTCCAGTTCCAAAATCAAATATTAATTGGTTTTAGGTATTCCTATTACCAAAGTATCAAAATAGTGTGCTACGGTTAGCGAAACTCCACAAACACAAGATTCGAACTTTTGCCCCAGTTCGAATAAGACACACACATACAAAAAGTGTTGTAACTCTAAATTGAAAAGACATTTGGCGTAACTTTGTTCAGCAAAATTTTAGCTGATGGATGGTAGAATCACCACACAATATTCATTTATTTTTATCTGCTTCGATGTTTTGAGAAAAATTGAATTTTCATCTAGGGTCGAACTTTTGCCCCACCTTACTCTATTACACATTTTTTATTCATAGCTCTATTATACAAATTCTTATATATTTAAAACATATTCATCAACATGTAATCTGGAGCGTTTGGTACACGCATCCTTCCTCCCCTGTAAATTCGAGAAGTACCTTGCCGAAAGGAAATATTCTGTAGTCCAAGTATTTCGAAGAACACTTTGCGCGTAATATTGACAAGAAAAGTAACACGATTGCTTTCCAGGATGATTCCGCATACTTGCTGCGTATGTATAAGATTAGGTTAGAGTAGTTATGATTTTTCAAAGATGCTTTGACTGCACCTAGCTCAATTCAGATATCAAAGAAACACTACAGTTATTTTTTTTTTTGTAAAAACAAACTTCAATCATACCAATAAAAATCTAAAAAATGTAGTCGAGCTGCCAAGTTTCATCAATTAAAATGGGCGGTGTGCAGGACTGCCATATTGTAGGTTCCTCGTTATAGAAAAAGCAGGTGTTGGATGTTAAAATACAACAAATGTTGTATGAAGTGCCAAAAAAGAGAGTGGGCTCATTATGTACTTTCGCAAATGCGCAGTCTACTTCAAGCGCATAGAATCTGCTTCCAACAAAATATTCATATACCAGTATATAAAAGATCGCAATATATATTATGATTTCCGATTGATGCTTTGTAACTAAAAGTTGTGACTGAGTATAGAATTAGATGATGTTGAAATACACGTTTACGAAAAAAGGTTGCGCAAACTTATCGCAGACTGTTAGAAGACAGCTTCTTCTATGACCAGGATTCAAGAATTTTGACCTACGCGAAGTTGTAAAGGAGACAACTACGTAATAAATGTGTTGGAAATGCAAGGGATGTAATGATTCAATAAACCTAATTATTAAAAAAGATGCTCAAATTCAAATTCAGATAAATTTCTTGCGAGAAAGGCAACATGGATATCGAAGAGATGGATATTATTTTAGATAAAAATTCAACCTACAAGTCATACAGTAAGCAACAAACATATAACTTAAAAAAGATTGCTTGAATTCCGGGACTAAATACAATAATACATTATTGAGAAAGTGATATCTTGAAACGCACCAAAACTGGTACAAATCTCCAAGTGAATTATTTATTTGAGTTCAATTTTTACTAACACTTTTCAGTCTTATCCAAAACCCCTTCTTTCAAAATATGAGCACAGATTATTATACTGAATAAGATTTGCAATAACACCATAGAAATAAACAAAATATTGCGATGATTTACAGAAGTGCAAAAAACCGATGGTACGGATAGAATAGAGACCACCGGTGCGGAAAGGCGACCGATCATTATTTTACTCACATGGAAACGAACGACCGGTGCGAAAATGGGTGGATAACGAAATTAAAAATCGTTAACGACGTGCTGTTGCGTGTGTAGTATGAAGCCCACGAGTGCGCTTGGTCTAACTCATTGTCGTACATGCAACGAACCTACAGACTTCTGCAATGGAGGCTGTACACAACTAGATCTTTTGCTAGCCAACAGCGCTGAAAAGGTGTTGAGGTTTGGCCAACTTAGTTTTCCCAGGGGTGTAAGGTCCTACCCTCTACGCCCACCCAAAAATGCCCACCTGCGCGCCATCTATCAGGTATCAGGTATCAGAAGGCCGGCTCCAGAGGCACGTTATCCTCCATTTGGGACATTTGTGCCATCGCCAAAATAACAGCCTATTTCATCATCTACCTGAGGGAAAAGGAAGGAAAAAGGATTTGGATGGGGATAGGGACAGGTAGGGAAATAGGAAAAATACCCTGGAAGAGGGTACTAACGCACAAGCGTACCACAATGGGTTCAAACAGCGCCCTGAAAAGGGCACTGTAATAACGCATAAAGCGAAAGAGAGCCTATAGCTCTTTACCACAGCGGGTTAGGAACAACAGAATATCCTGAAGATTCAGGTTTCTGAAGTCAGTTTCACTTAATAAGTGTTTACCGAATACTCGGAAACGCAGTTGCGCGAAAACTGGACAGTTACATATCAAATGATACGAAGTTCCATAATCGGATTCACAGCTATCACAGGCAAATGAATCAGCTTGCTGAATATTCGCCATGTGATAGCTGAGTCGGCAGTGGCCAGTCAATGCTTTGACCAGCATGCTGCAATTCTGCTTAGACAGATTAGTTAGATACTTCGCCACCCGTAGAGATGGCTCAGCACTATACAATTTGGTTTGACGACATGACTCCAAACTATTCCAATATTGTCTGTGTTGAGTGACAGCCCAGGTGTGAATCTGAAGCTTAATCCAACACTTCGATATCGGAATAGCTGGCTCAGGGCCAATGAAGTCATGTGATGCTCCAGAGCGAGCTAACTCATCAGCCAATTCATTTCCAGCGATGGAAGAATGACCAGGTACCCATAGAAGGTGAACAGCGTTTGCTGAATTCAGCTCCTCGATTTGAGTTCGACAAGCGATAACTATCTTCGACCTGGAGTTGGCCGAAGCAAGTGCTTTAATAGCAGCCTGGCTATCTGAACAGAAGTATATTACTTTGCCCATTACGTGCTGCTGAAGTGCTGATTGCACTCCGCACATAAGAGCAAAGATTTCGGCCTGAAAAACGGTACAGTGTCTACCAAGTGAATAAGACTGATACAGCCTTAGCTCACGAGAATAAACACCAGCACCTGCTCGACCTTCGAGAAGGGAGCCATCAGTGTAACACACGATGCCGTCTGAAATACTTCTTTCCAGATAACCAGATGTCCACTCTTCCCGGGAAGGGAATTTCGTGGAAAATGTCCTATATGGAAAATTACAAGCAATTGTAAGATCACTTGGAGCAAGGACAATTTTGTCCCAATTCACCAAAAGTGGAAACAACGAGGTGTGTGTTGAACTGCGGTTCACAGGAGTTTCCTCTAGTAGACCGAGTACCCGTAACCGGTAAGTGCAAGAAAGGGCTTCTTGTTTGAGATGAATGTGTAGTGGGGCAACGTCAAAGAGAACTTCTAGCGCTGCCGTAGGAGTTGAAGAGAACGCTCCAGACATCGCCATTAAGCACATCCTTTGGAGATGGCCTAATTTTGATTGGACCGTTCTCACTTCACCCTTTTGCCACCACACAAGACATCCATAAGCCAATATTGGCCGAACCACAGTTGTGTAAATCCATTTGATATACTTGGGTTTTAGACCCCAAGTTGTACCAAAAGTACGCCGGCATTGCCCGAAGGCCATACAAGCTTTCTTGATTCTGAACTCAATGTGAGGTGTCCAGGAAAGCTTGGAATCAAGAATGACTCCAACGTACTTTACCTGTTCAGTCACATCGATTTCAGAATCAAAGAGACGCAAAGGTCGAACGCCATTACGGTTTCGCCTTTCCGTGAAAAGAACAATAGATGTTTTACTCGGATTAACCGAAAGGCCATATTGGCGACACCAACCCTCAACTACTTGAAGGGCGTTTTGCATCAGGTCGAAAAGGGTGCTGATGCACATACCAACTAACAATGTTAGGTAGTCGTCGGCAAAACCATAAGTAGGAAAACCGCTATTATTGAGTTGCCTCAATAGCGTATCTGCTACGAGATTCCACAAAAGCGGTGATAAGACTCCCCCTTGGGGGCATCCACAAACACTCAATTTCCTAATTCCTGCTAGACGCAATGTCGAGAAGAGATATCGGTTTTTGAGCATTTGGTGAATCCAATTGGAAATCATTGGAGATATACCATGACTCCGTGCGGCTTCCAATATGGCATCGAAAGGCACGTTGTCAAAGGCACCCTCGATATCTAAGAAAACACCCAAACAAGATTGCTTTTGAGCGAATGCTTTCTCGATATCGTAAACAACCTTGTGTAAAAGAGTCACAGTGGACTTACCAGATTGGTAGGCATGTTGGTTCACATGAAGAGGCACGTTGGCCAGATGAACATCACGGATATGATGATCCACAATGCGTTCTAAGCATTTCAGAAGAAAAGAGGTCAAACTGATAGGTCTGAAACTCTTTGCTTCTTCATACGACGCACGACCCACTTTCGGAATAAACTTTACAGTAATATCCCTCCAGGATTTGGGAATATACCCTGTAGCAAAACTGCAAACAAGTAGTTTTTTCAAAACATGTTTGAAATAATCAAATCCCTTCTGAAGCAAAATAGGATAAATCCCATCTGCCCCAGGAGATTTGAAAGGAGCAAAGCTATTAAGAGCCCACTCAATCGATTCTATAGTTACAATACTCCGAGCCGAAGCTAAAGAATCATAACTACAAGAAAAGACATCAGGATCATCCGAAGATGTAATATCCACACATCCAGGGAAGTGTGTGCTGAATAAGCATTCCAGAACTTCCTCATCAGAGGAAGTCAGATCGCCATTTGGCAAACGAAGTTCGTTCACCCGGAAATCCTTAGATTTCGCAAGGATTTTGTTTAACCGACTGACTTCACTCAAGCTGGAAACATTTGTACAAAGGTTTTTCCAGCCGGATCGTTCAGCAGACCGGAGAGCTTTCCTGTAGGCCTTGCGAGCCGACCTGAAAGCCTCCGAACCAGCCGAACGTCGTCTGTTCCAACTCTTTCTACATTGTTTCCTGAGTTTCGCCAGATCAGAGTTCCACCAAGGGGTTCCTCTTGTGATCTTCACAGACCGTAGAGGGCATGCTTCTTCAAAAGCTTCCATGATGAAGGTCGTTGTAGTATCAACGGCATCATCTAAATCACTTGGAGTGTCAATGGATGGTGAATATCCATGAAATTTGGCTGCAACCAAATCAGTATAAAGATCCCAGTTTGTTGACCGAGGATTCCTGAAACGCAATGTTTGCGAAGTAACATTTAAATGTTCAAAAAAGATATAGCGATGGTCAGATAAAGATTCTTCATCTGACACATGCCAATTGGTCAGCTCGTGACTAATTCTGCTAGAGCAAAGCGTTATATCTAACACTTCCTCTCTAGCAGATACCATGAAGGTTGGGCGGTTGCCTATGTTAAGTAATGCAAGATCTGTACTACTTAAGTACTCCATCAAACTGGAGCCTCTCAAGTTAATGTCTGAGCTGCCCCAGATGATATGGTGAGCATTAGCATCACTGCCAACAATTAGCGGAAGGCCTTTTGAAGTGCAGTATGCGATGACTTGTTTGAAAGCATCCGTAGGGGATGGTTCATCATGTGGTAAATACACAGAACAATAGACGTATTTCCTGTTGAGGTTTCCAACAGATACATCAATTGTGATAGCACATACATCTCTGGTGGTTAGTTCAGAGATGAGTGTAGCAACTATTGCGTTGTTGACAAGCACACAGGCTCGAGGCATGACACGCGAGTTTGCCATTTCATGTTTACTGAAAGTGGCAAACACCGGGTTCACAAGGTTTCCTAGATAGAAATTTCCCTTACGAAAGTAAGGTTCTTGTACCAAGGCCACTTGGGCTGTACCATTTTGCATAAGTCTGCAAAGATTGATCGTTGCTGTTCTTTTATGCTGAAGATTGATCTGAGCTGTCCTAACCGTAGCCACTACCCAAACTAGGTAAGATTAAACTCTTCGCAACAGCAGCACAACAAAGAACAGCAACAATAAAACCAAATCGGTATCGATTGGAAAACGCCAAAGGCGAGGATACACAGAATACACTGTGTAAATCGCATAATGCGAAACCATATAGGTGAAAATTTAAACTAATTAACAACATCTTCATAATCCCGCCCTTATTTAGCCTCAAGTGAGACTGAAGAAGGGCAGCTGACAGGTAGGGACAGGTAGGGAAATAGGAAAAATACCCTGGAAGAGGGTACTAACGCACAAGCGTACCACAATGGGTTCAAACAGCGCCCTGAAAAGGGCACTGTAATAACGCATAAAGCGAAAGAGAGCCTATAGCTCTTTACCACAGCGGGTTAGGAACAACAGAATATCCTGAAGATTCAGGTTTCTGAAGTCAGTTTCACTTAATAAGTGTTTACCGAATACTCGGAAACGCAGTTGCGCGAAAACTGGACAGTTACATATCAAATGATACGAAGTTCCATAATCGGATTCACAGCTATCACAGGCAAATGAATCAGCTTGCTGAATATTCGCCATGTGATAGCTGAGTCGGCAGTGGCCAGTCAATGCTTTGACCAGCATGCTGCAATTCTGCTTAGACAGATTAGTTAGATACTTCGCCACCCGTAGAGATGGCTCAGCACTATACAATTTGGTTTGACGACATGACTCCAAACTATTCCAATATTGTCTGTGTTGAGTGACAGCCCAGGTGTGAATCTGAAGCTTAATCCAACACTTCGATATCGGAATAGCTGGCTCAGGGCCAATGAAGTCATGTGATGCTCCAGAGCGAGCTAACTCATCAGCCAATTCATTTCCAGCGATGGAAGAATGACCAGGTACCCATAGAAGGTGAACAGCGTTTGCTGAATTCAGCTCCTCGATTTGAGTTCGACAAGCGATAACTATCTTCGACCTGGAGTTGGCCGAAGCAAGTGCTTTAATAGCAGCCTGGCTATCTGAACAGAAGTATATTACTTTGCCCATTACGTGCTGCTGAAGTGCTGATTGCACTCCGCACATAAGAGCAAAGATTTCGGCCTGAAAAACGGTACAGTGTCTACCAAGTGAATAAGACTGATACAGCCTTAGCTCACGAGAATAAACACCAGCACCTGCTCGACCTTCGAGAAGGGAGCCATCAGTGTAACACACGATGCCGTCTGAAATACTTCTTTCCAGATAACCAGATGTCCACTCTTCCCGGGAAGGGAATTTCGTGGAAAATGTCCTATATGGAAAATTACAAGCAATTGTAAGATCACTTGGAGCAAGGACAATTTTGTCCCAATTCACCAAAAGTGGAAACAACGAGGTGTGTGTTGAACTGCGGTTCACAGGAGTTTCCTCTAGTAGACCGAGTACCCGTAACCGGTAAGTGCAAGAAAGGGCTTCTTGTTTGAGATGAATGTGTAGTGGGGCAACGTCAAAGAGAACTTCTAGCGCTGCCGTAGGAGTTGAAGAGAACGCTCCAGACATCGCCATTAAGCACATCCTTTGGAGATGGCCTAATTTTGATTGGACCGTTCTCACTTCACCCTTTTGCCACCACACAAGACATCCATAAGCCAATATTGGCCGAACCACAGTTGTGTAAATCCATTTGATATACTTGGGTTTTAGACCCCAAGTTGTACCAAAAGTACGCCGGCATTGCCCGAAGGCCATACAAGCTTTCTTGATTCTGAACTCAATGTGAGGTGTCCAGGAAAGCTTGGAATCAAGAATGACTCCAACGTACTTTACCTGTTCAGTCACATCGATTTCAGAATCAAAGAGACGCAAAGGTCGAACGCCATTACGGTTTCGCCTTTCCGTGAAAAGAACAATAGATGTTTTACTCGGATTAACCGAAAGGCCATATTGGCGACACCAACCCTCAACTACTTGAAGGGCGTTTTGCATCAGGTCGAAAAGGGTGCTGATGCACATACCAACTAACAATGTTAGGTAGTCGTCGGCAAAACCATAAGTAGGAAAACCGCTATTATTGAGTTGCCTCAATAGCGTATCTGCTACGAGATTCCACAAAAGCGGTGATAAGACTCCCCCTTGGGGGCATCCACAAACACTCAATTTCCTAATTCCTGCTAGACGCAATGTCGAGAAGAGATATCGGTTTTTGAGCATTTGGTGAATCCAATTGGAAATCATTGGAGATATACCATGACTCCGTGCGGCTTCCAATATGGCATCGAAAGGCACGTTGTCAAAGGCACCCTCGATATCTAAGAAAACACCCAAACAAGATTGCTTTTGAGCGAATGCTTTCTCGATATCGTAAACAACCTTGTGTAAAAGAGTCACAGTGGACTTACCAGATTGGTAGGCATGTTGGTTCACATGAAGAGGCACGTTGGCCAGATGAACATCACGGATATGATGATCCACAATGCGTTCTAAGCATTTCAGAAGAAAAGAGGTCAAACTGATAGGTCTGAAACTCTTTGCTTCTTCATACGACGCACGACCCACTTTCGGAATAAACTTTACAGTAATATCCCTCCAGGATTTGGGAATATACCCTGTAGCAAAACTGCAAACAAGTAGTTTTTTCAAAACATGTTTGAAATAATCAAATCCCTTCTGAAGCAAAATAGGATAAATCCCATCTGCCCCAGGAGATTTGAAAGGAGCAAAGCTATTAAGAGCCCACTCAATCGATTCTATAGTTACAATACTCCGAGCCGAAGCTAAAGAATCATAACTACAAGAAAAGACATCAGGATCATCCGAAGATGTAATATCCACACATCCAGGGAAGTGTGTGCTGAATAAGCATTCCAGAACTTCCTCATCAGAGGAAGTCAGATCGCCATTTGGCAAACGAAGTTCGTTCACCCGGAAATCCTTAGATTTCGCAAGGATTTTGTTTAACCGACTGACTTCACTCAAGCTGGAAACATTTGTACAAAGGTTTTTCCAGCCGGATCGTTCAGCAGACCGGAGAGCTTTCCTGTAGGCCTTGCGAGCCGACCTGAAAGCCTCCGAACCAGCCGAACGTCGTCTGTTCCAACTCTTTCTACATTGTTTCCTGAGTTTCGCCAGATCAGAGTTCCACCAAGGGGTTCCTCTTGTGATCTTCACAGACCGTAGAGGGCATGCTTCTTCAAAAGCTTCCATGATGAAGGTCGTTGTAGTATCAACGGCATCATCTAAATCACTTGGAGTGTCAATGGATGGTGAATATCCATGAAATTTGGCTGCAACCAAATCAGTATAAAGATCCCAGTTTGTTGACCGAGGATTCCTGAAACGCAATGTTTGCGAAGTAACATTTAAATGTTCAAAAAAGATATAGCGATGGTCAGATAAAGATTCTTCATCTGACACATGCCAATTGGTCAGCTCGTGACTAATTCTGCTAGAGCAAAGCGTTATATCTAACACTTCCTCTCTAGCAGATACCATGAAGGTTGGGCGGTTGCCTATGTTAAGTAATGCAAGATCTGTACTACTTAAGTACTCCATCAAACTGGAGCCTCTCAAGTTAATGTCTGAGCTGCCCCAGATGATATGGTGAGCATTAGCATCACTGCCAACAATTAGCGGAAGGCCTTTTGAAGTGCAGTATGCGATGACTTGTTTGAAAGCATCCGTAGGGGATGGTTCATCATGTGGTAAATACACAGAACAATAGACGTATTTCCTGTTGAGGTTTCCAACAGATACATCAATTGTGATAGCACATACATCTCTGGTGGTTAGTTCAGAGATGAGTGTAGCAACTATTGCGTTGTTGACAAGCACACAGGCTCGAGGCATGACACGCGAGTTTGCCATTTCATGTTTACTGAAAGTGGCAAACACCGGGTTCACAAGGTTTCCTAGATAGAAATTTCCCTTACGAAAGTAAGGTTCTTGTACCAAGGCCACTTGGGCTGTACCATTTTGCATAAGTCTGCAAAGATTGATCGTTGCTGTTCTTTTATGCTGAAGATTGATCTGAGCTGTCCTAACCGTAGCCACTACCCAAACTAGGTAAGATTAAACTCTTCGCAACAGCAGCACAACAAAGAACAGCAACAATAAAACCAAATCGGTATCGATTGGAAAACGCCAAAGGCGAGGATACACAGAATACACTGTGTAAATCGCATAATGCGAAACCATATAGGTGAAAATTTAAACTAATTAACAACATCTTCATAATCCCGCCCTTATTTAGCCTCAAGTGAGACTGAAGAAGGGCAGCTGATTGTCTCGGAGAAACACAAGGTCCACTGCACCATTGCTCCGGTTAGCGCAGTAAGGGCTACATACTGTGGAGGGCGCCCTGGTACTCCACAGGCTCCGTTAGCGGTTAGGTTTTTATTAGACCCCCCTAGCCATTCATTCCTAGGCACGGTAAGCATAAAGCCGCATCACACCATGAATTAGGGGTCACCTGTTGATGGATTCTTACCATCGGAACAGGCGGTCCGTAGTGTTATTCTTAGCCAATTGAGACAATCGCTACCGACACTACACAGCTATCTAGGCTGATCGAGAAAAGAAGTTAATATTGATGATCAACTTCATACGGACTCGAACAGCCGCAAAAGGTGTTGAGGTTTGGCCAACTTAGTTTTCCCAGGGGTGTAAGGTCCTACCCTCTACGCCCACCCAAAAATGCCCACCTGCGCGCCATCTACTGTTGGTTCTAATTTGTAAACATCTTTTGTTTAATGGTTTTATAATAAACATCAACAGTAGCACAAACATCAGTGTTTTTTTCTCGATTTTGATGCTTATGATTACTGTTTTCGGTAATTATCGAAATTATTTGAGTCATAGTGTTAAATTATCCTCTCATTTGAGAAAAATAATCGCCCAGGGAGTTTTAAATTTTTAACACTCCAAACAAAACAACAACAAAAACAAACGAGAGTCGAGGCTAATATTTCATAATGGTGATAACAGACCACTGATTTTTTCGGAATGAATTTTTTTAATCTAAAATGCTGAACATAACATCCTTTATGTTTAAATCACATACTGGCTTGCTTTTAGCATGATAAAACTGTAGTATTCCGTAAAAGACGTGTTGTTTAGTTATGGTCTAGTACACAAGTGACGTTTATTCAAGTTGCTCCTAAATCATAGCCTACTACATCTCTCCTTATCTTTAATAAAATTGTAATGCCAATTCGGTATAATTTTACACAAACTATAACTATGGAAATGTAAATAAGTAATTGTTTCTTCATAAAATTGCTACTATCCCTTATGCTTGTTTTATTGTTCTTTTCCTCATCTGAGAAGGTTACTGATTATTTGATGTATTTTCATGACGCCCGCCGATTCTCCAATTTTCGACAGGATTTAGCCTTGTTGCTTGGAAGTGGTAAGGATGCGTTCTTGAATCTGTTCATAAGAAATGTTTACGTGAATAGATCAACATCAAAACATATATAACATTGCAATAATTAGCCATTATCTTTTAAATCTTCTTTAAAACATGTTTTATTTATTTATTTGTTTTACCATTTCGTTCACTTCATTCTTCATCCGCCTTTACAACGTTTCTTCGTGACTTCATTACCATTTTCATTCAACCTTGATTTCTGAAATTAAACTTAGAAAGCTATCTCGTGTGATGAATGTATATAGAATAAACTATTAAATGTGCTCAAATAAGTCTCGTTTTGAATTTTCATTATTATAAAACTTGCCTGTCTTCTATATATGTAATAGGATGTCTGTGGAATACTGCCATCTCATAGTAGACAGCTACAACTAATCAAAATCATAATTTTCCCAAAATGGTGATGGGCAAGCACAAATTTCTTACTTGTGTTTTATTCAAGAAATTAATTAGTTATTCAAGTATGTAATTCAATATTATAATTTTATGCTTCTACTTCAATCAATGATACCGACGAACATTCGATTTCTTACTGAATCGGCTGAATTTCCACGATCTCCCTGGGTTTTCATTTTTACAGAAATGGACCAGGATTCATTTGATTCCTCTTCATTTCATGTGGAGAAGTAGACCGGAATCAATGTTCCCTTTACTCTCTTCTATCGACCCAGGAGCGGACCGGACGATCTGTTTTTATTCCTTCATTCCATACATGAAATGGATCGAATTTCCACAGTCTCCCTACGTTCCTTTTACAGAAACGGACCGAGATTTCCATATCCCCTTCGTTTCTTATGGAGATGTAGACCGGAATCAGTGTTCCCTTTACTCTCTACTTATCAACCAGGAGTAGACTGGATGATTTGTGTTATTCCTTCATTTCATTTTAGAAATGGACCGAATGTTCATAATCCCTGAATCAAACCAGGATATTCATATCCTCTTTGTTCGTTATGTAGAAGTAGACCGGAATTACTCAAAGCATTCCCTTTACTCTCTACCAGTAATACTTAAGCAGATTAGACTACTAATGTTCCTTCATTTCTTTTTAGAAATGGGCCGAACTTTTACATCTTCATATTCATATACTTAAATGATCCGGACTCCTGCAACCTCTCTGTTTTTTTTTAGTTCTTCCTTTTTCCTTTTTACTTTTATTTGTTCTAACTGCTGTACTTTTTCTAATCATCTTATTATGTTTATTCAAGGCCGTATTTTTCCAATATCCCTACATTTCTTATTTCCGAAACGAAACAGGATTTCTTAATCTTCTGCGATTCATGTAGAGATGTAGACCGGAATCACTCATCATTCCCTATACTCTCTACTGGTATCTTAAAAGCTTGCCAGACAAACATTCAATTCATCTTCATTTCTTACTAGAAATAAATAGAGCTTCTATAAACTCAGCAAACTGTTTTTTCAGTTAAACGGGCTTGGATTTTCGTATCTTCTTGTTTTTTTTTTATTAAGGCTCAAATAATCATCATTCAGTCATCAACAATCATCAATTTTTCAAAATAAAAAACGTAATTTAAAATTATTTCACTGTTATCCAGATGGTGAAGAGAGTACAGTGTTCAATTTTAAATTATATTAATTGAGTTTTCAGCAAGAAAACTGCTTTTAAGTTTTTGCTAAACGATGATGGTTTGTTTCCTCTAAGCGTCATCTCCTTTACTTTTTGTTTAAAGTAGATTTCCAAGCTTTACATTTGCATAATAAGATTCTTATTATTATAGAACCCTCGCGAATGTATTCGCCTCAGCCTTATTTAAGCAATCAAGAGTTATACAGAATTTGACTTTGTTTCTAAGGAAATTTATTTTTCCCAATCTAGACATATCTGAGTATATGCTTATTGCTCAGCTTTCCACTTAAAATTCATCATCCAAATAATATAATTTATTCTTGCAGTTGTTTAGATTCTTTTCACTTTTTTTTATTCCGTTACAATATTTTTTTTCGAAAAACTGCGTTTTGATTTCATTAAAAATAATAATAAAAAATAACTACCAATTGATCGGACGATCATTCGCGAATTTAGCCCAAACCTACAAATGTCATTTATATTTTTTTTTATTTTTTTAGTGTCTATAAATTACCATTTAACTACAACGTGAACATCGTATCTGTTACTCATATCAGCTTGTAAATTTAGTTAATCAAACTTCTAAACCCTGTTCAATTGATTTACTAAATTGAACTAAACCTCAGTAGCGTCTGTAGAACTATCAATGAAAATATGCCCTTTTTATTCGATCATCAAAAATCCTTTCTTTTGAAGCGAATAACTCTACGTAGCAAATGTTAGTTATCATAAGAAAATAAAAGCAAACCCACTCTCCCACGAAGTTATTGTACTGTACATATATACTAGCGTGGTTCAAAAAATCGTTTTTGCTCCACACCGCTCATTCGATTCGTAACCAGATTCTAAGCCTTCTCCCAAAAATTGAGCTTATTTGGCTGAAAATTGAGAGTGTACAAGCCCTTCAAAGTTTGTATGGGAATTACTATGGAAAAAGGACGTTTTTCGTTCAATTGATCGTAGCATTTCCCCAGGTGCCCTAGAGCGTTAGTTGACCCTTGGTATCCCTAGGCTACTCTATCAGCTACAACTTTGCCGAAGACCACATTCAAATCGGACGCCTCATTAATTAGTTATTGATTTTTATCCAGAATTAAAATCTTTGATCATGATGGTTATATTAATCGATGGGCATCACTGCAATTTGCCTTGAAACATAGTAGCCTTGATTTATGTGTGCTATCTTTGGCGCCGTGTGCAGCAATGTTGCCTGCTGGGAAGCTGAACGATCACTGTTAAAGTTTCTCCAGTTGGATAAAAATCAATAACTAATTAATGAGACATCCGATTTGAATGTGGTCTTCGGCAAAGTTATAGCTGATAGAGTAGCCTAGGGATACCAAGGGTCAATTAACGCTCTAGGGCACCTGAGGAAATGCTACGGTCAATTGAATGTAAAACGTCGTTTTCCCATAGTAATTCCCATACAAACTTTGAAGGGCTTGTGCACTCTCAATTTTCAGCCAAATAAGCTCAATTTTTGGGAGAAGGCTTAGAATCTGGTTACGAATCGAATGAGCGGTGTGGAGCAAAAACGATTTTTTGAACCACGCTAATATATACCTTTTATGGTGAACGTGACAAAGACACAATCAATCAATGTCACCAACATCAGTTTTCATTTTAGTATTCGTAATTAGCTCAACTTTTTTTTTATTTGAATGATTTATTAACCAACAAACCCACAACTCAGCTAGTCTATTTCCGCTGTATATATTCAAGCGTGAAACTTGTTTTAACGGTCGTTATGACTAGAAAAATGTTATTAATTAGGATAGTTAGTACATTTCTATAACGAAAATGTTGTTACTAAAGATTCTCTTTTTTTTTAACAAAATTGGAAAAAATCAACATGGTCATGTCTGAGGTATCCCTTAAGAGTTATGTTATTCTAATTAAGAGAACCGGTAATTTGATGAAACAATTTGGATATTATTAGATAACTATTAGATTCATTTAAAAAGTCTAATACTGGACGAAGATGTCATGTTGATGAATAGTATTAAATATTTGCGCAATAAGATTGCAGATCAATCGTAGAGTACACCTTATGCTTTAAATCGATATTGCACCACTTCCATTATATGCTATTTTCCAAATTTATATTTTACCTAAACAATTTAAATTACTCATTAAAAATATATTAAACAAACAAATGCACTGATCGTCTAAAATAACCGTTACGACAATGTTGTGAGCTGATCCGTCACTTGGCAACGATGTCAATAATCAGACAAATTCTTACATGTGGCTTGTAAATAGTATCAACATCCAATGTTAAACAACTGGACTAAACAAAAACCAATCCTGGTCATATAAAATATACATACTTATTCCCAGTAGAACAAATGAAGCTTATTCTAAAGCCCAAACTAAAGCTTTCAT
This sequence comes from Aedes albopictus, assembly GCF_035046485.1. Taxonomy (NCBI): domain Eukaryota; kingdom Metazoa; phylum Arthropoda; class Insecta; order Diptera; family Culicidae; genus Aedes; species Aedes albopictus. Next base: position 131,247,373 of record NC_085136.1, on the reverse strand, counting down.
GTAAGGATCCATGTTCAACATAAACAAGTCGAAAAGTAATGAAATGCACCTCGCCATGCCATATTGAGACGCACGTACATATTGAAACGCACGTCCCAACAACATAAAATGAACCGTATTACCTGTTGCCAGTTGTTGATACTCAGCTCATGAGCTACCTCATCTAATCCTTCTTCAATAGGATGTTCACATCTGCCAACCAACAACTCAAACATCTGGTGAATCCGCATCGTTGATTGTATCTTCGCTAATGCTTCCCTCCAGCAGCTTATCAGTTTGTCCTTTAATTATGATCGTTGAATTCCTCCAAGCACTGCTATTTCCGTACCTCAGTCCAGGGCTCCATCCGAAAACAGCTTCCAAAATTAATTCATCGTCGTCGCCAATGTAGTATTCCGTAAAAGACGTGTTGTTTAGTTATGGTCTAGTACACAAGTGACGTTTATTCAAGTTGCTCCTAAATCATAGCCTACTACAAAAACGGTGTCAAATTCAGTTTTGCAATCGAAAATTGAACTTTTCTTGTTTGGTAGTTACGTCTTTTTACTGGTTCTAAAACATGATAGAGGGTAGGCGAAATTTGTTCCCAGTTGACAATCAACTTACACCCCCGAGTTTTCCTGGACTGTCCCAACACCATTTTATTTTCGCATCTATTGATTTCGACAATTCTCGGTCCAGCAGCCGGCGCGTATACCGCGATTATTACAACTTCGATCCTCTTACCCTGGAAAACGCTACTGCAAGTATCAAATGACATCGTATATTGAGAGTAACAACACAGAGAAACAGACGTAACACTTAGAACAAATTTAATTGAAAAACATCGTCACGAAAACATAATCGCCCAATGCTAAACGTACTGTTTGGCCGGGCCGCCACTAGATGGCGGTAGTGAGCAAACGTCAAACAGGAGCAAAAACGATACCAGCGCCGCAAGTGGTCAATCGACCTACTACTGAATATTTGAATCAACCGTTAAAAAGGTGATCGATGGGAGGCGATGAGAGTGTGACGTCTGTTTATCTGTGGTAACAACTTGTTGTTAGATTATCAAGCCGGTTTCCGCGGAGGTCAGAGTGTCAAAACAGCAGTTCTTCGAGTATGACGACCTTGGAGCTACCATTGACAAAAAGGGTGCAGGCATACTGCAGCTTCTGGCACTATCGTACATTGCAATGGAGTGGATCTGGTGTGATGGTTAGAACACTTGACTATCACGCCGAGGACCTGGGATCGAATCCCACTCCTGACAAACTCGCAAAATGTGAGTTCTTCCATCGGAAGGGAAGTAAAGCGTGGGTCCCGAGATGAACTAGCCTAGGGCTAAAAATCTCGTTAATACAGATAAAAAAAAAACTGCTAATGGAACTGGAAGTGCATTTGTAAACCTGCTGGGGTCCTACTTGTGCGGACGTAAGCCAGACCGTTTTCTGTGATAACCGCTTTTCGAGTAGAGCGGATGTATCATCTGGTGTGCCTCAAGGCACAGTTCTGGGTCCCCTGCTCTTCTGCTGTCACATCCAAGCCCGGATTAAGGAATGTGGGGGCCTGGGGCCGGAGCGAATAAAGAGGCCCATCGGAGGAAGAAATATGATGAGCGAAAAAGGTTTTTTTTTGTTTTTGAACAAGAAAGATAATAATTAGCAAGCATTAACGATATTTGTGGGGGCCCGGAGAATCCAACAATTAACATTTTTCGCGATTTTGCATACGATTTGACAGTTCTTGACTACCATGCTGTGAGCTTGAAGTGAGAGAGTTGACAATAGGCCTTTTCAGCTGACAGGTCCGTGTTTGCCACTGTTTACAACTGCCGAACAAAGGCGCAAAAGCTTAAGTGTCATTTTCATAGGAGAACTGTCAAATGCCCAAAAAATCAGCTGATTTAAGACGTCAAATGAAAAGGCCCATCGAGAGTAGCACAGATGGATTGTATAGGATACTGCAAGATAACGTCACGAAGCCGTGTACTGACAGTTCAGCGAGCTTGTTTACATGGACTTAGTCTCTGGCGGAGATCCGGCAAAACTGTTTTTCGATACAAATTTCTTTAAAACGGTAATTAGATGATTGGTTTTGTACTAGTAGAGATTAATATAATCGATATTTCCGTATCATAATGGTTTCGGGACGGAAACCGTATTTTTTCCGTCCGGTAAAAATTCTAACACCTTGTAAACAAGCTCGCTGAACTGTCAGACACAGTGAGGCTAGATCAGGTGCTTGCAGTACCCTATACAAGTGATGGTGTCACCACCATGCCAGGCTGTCAGTGCTGGAAACTAGATGCTATAAAGGTTCTTGTCTACACTTTTCGTTGCTGGCGCTAACTGCACTGAAATAAATTTTGTTGTGAAAACTGCCGATTCCATAGTAAAATTATCTCAACCGAACCGACAACAAAATCTGTTAAGGTAACTGAAATATTCTTGAAATTACAATGCATTGTAGTAAATTCAACTAAAAGCATAGTCGTCTCAATAACAAAACATTGTTAATTTTTCCTGGACACGCATTTTACAACACAGTATGGTTAAAAATACAATGCTCATTTGTTAAATTAAGATTATTTTTAGTAATGCTAACTGCACTGCTAGTTAAGTTGAAAGTGTTTTGGTAGAATTAACTGGAAATTGTTGTCGGTTGAGAATCATTGATACGGTTAGTAATTTTACTATGGAATCGGTAGTTTCCACAACAAAATTTATTTCAGTGTGGGAGCATTCAATAGAAAAGTAAACAGCAATCATTCTATCGGCATTTATTTCCATAAAATTTGCTATTGAAAACAGTTTTCAATAATTTTGTTGGATTTACCTACATTGAGTTAGTTTGAATGAAAATCATGCTTGCACAGCCTCACGCAAATATGTGCTGTGATGTGGTGAGCTCAATGTCTGTTTGAGAATCTCCACGAACTCTACGAAGCGTAGGTATAGGGTTGAAGGAAGGGTCAGAGGATCTTAAGCAAATTTCAGAAGCGTTACGTGGGGCTTCAGGGGCGCTTTCGAGGGTTTCTGAGGGTCTACAATGCGTTACAAAGGTCTTAGGAGCAATAACCCATCAGGACGCGCGCCGTTGTAAAAAGTACAATATTACTAAAAAAAACTTCGCTCGTATACAGCGCAGTGCGGTGCAGTTTCAGGATCAAACAGGCGCGCGTCCTGAAAGGTTATGGAGGTTTTTGGAGGCGTTTCAGAATGTTTCAAAGGATTTTCAACGGATTTCAGAGGCGTTACAACTCGTTTCAGCGGTGTTTTCGGGGATTTCGGAGGGTTTCAGGCGCGTTACATGTAGTCTGAGGGAGATTTAGGGGTTTTTGGAAGCATTCCAGCGAGTTTCGGAGGATTTTGAGAGAGTTTCAAAAGCGTTCCAAGGGATTTCAGCGGCGTCTTCGAAATATCTCAGGTGCGTTCCAGGAGGTCCGAGGGCGTTACATGGGATTTCAGGAGTGTTGCAGAGTTTCTGGGTTGTTTTCGGAAATTCTACTCTCTGAAAATCGCCCTTGACACTGCTTGAAAGCTCTCTGGAACTCCGCATCCTGCGTGTCCCCCTCGTCTTCCATGTCCCAGCCACTCGACCTTTTAAAACTACTCTACATCCTTGAAATCTCCGGGGCCCGTGGCGCAGTTGTCACGCGTTCGCTTCATATGCGGATAGTCATGGGTTCGATCCCAGCCCCGTCACTGCGTCAGTTACTCTTCCCCCCGAGAGCTGTTGTCGCTTGGCCCTCTTCTGGACCCGGATAATCGAATATCGGCGAAATGGCAACTCATAATGGACCTTCTATCAAACCGGAATTAGTTATTTATGTAACGAGCTGCAAAATGATGATTTTCACAGCACGAGTTGTACATTTATCCAACGAGGCTGGCCGAGTTGGATAAATACGACGAGTGCCGTAAAAATCAAGTTTTGCAACGAGTTACGTTTTGCGCATCGCGTTTAAGTTTGTATGGGGTTTTACATGGGAAAACACACTTTTTTGCATTTCTCTCATAACAAGCTCAAATTTTTCTAAAACCATGTAACCGATAAAGTGAAAACATAGCCTAGCTAGGGTGTCCTGAAAAACTTTGTCGAAGACCGCGAAGTGATCTGATGCTTATGAAAAAAGTTAGAGCGTTGTTATTGCTTGACGAAACAGTATGATTTTGTTGCTATTGTTATTCCTTTACATGTTAAAACATAAACACATGTATGCGGTTCGTTGGTTATAACTATTTTCACAAGCATCGGATCGCTTTGCCGTCTTCAACAAAGTTTTTCAGAACATCCTAGGCTATCATTTTATAGTATCGGTTAGAAAGTTTCAGACAAACTTTTTCAACTTATGACAAAAATGCTAAAAAGTATGTTTTCCCATACAAAATCCCATACAAATTTCAATTGCAATGCGCAAAGTATAGACGCAACCGATCGTGCTCAAATTTTGCACACACACTAAGATCAGCTCGGTATTTTTCCCATCTTTTTACTGAGTTCTCAACAGCAGATTTAACTCGGTACGCTCGGTTATTTATTTTGCGGATATTCTGTAAATGAGTTACCGAACTCAGCTCACAAACTGTCAAAAGTTATTGAAGCACGGTAAATATCGTTACTGGTGAACGGTAAATACGATTACCGAGTGTACCGAAATAAATCTGCTGTTGAAAACTCAGTAAAAAGATGGAAAAAATACTGAACTCAGTGAAAAAATTACTGAGCTGGAACATCTGAATCTTAGTGTGCAGATACTCAGGACCCGAAACGGAAAAAGCTTCGATCTGAGAAAACGGTTCCGATGACCCACACTACTGAATACATTTAAGTAGAAATTACAAAGTTTGGAAAACGCTGACTTATGGATCTTCCAACCCTTTTTTTCAAAATTATAGAGTTTATCGGCTGAACAAAATCTCTGTATCATGAATTTTATGTAGCACGAAATAAATTAAATGGATTTTCCGGATATGCCTCTATAAGAGCAAAATAACGAAGAATACTTCACAAACATTTGGCATCGCAAATGAATTGTTTACAAATCGAAAAAACTCACATCTCAAGACCTTTTCAAGATTTTCATTTCGCCAGTCGCAAATCCTCCACAGAGCAAAATCTGCAATCAAAAGGTGATTTACTGACTTTACCGCAATAAATTATTCCCACTAGGAGCTACCGGATGGTGCCTGCAACGCATTTCCAACCTACCAGCTATGCACCATTGGTTTTCACTTGATTTCGATTAACCCTGGGTTTGCTCGAGCTGCACTCCCTCGTTTCCTCGTCAAACAAAAACTCTCACACGTGCCCAATCGAAGCCCACGCGCATTCCGAGACCGTGTCATACAACAGCGGACACCTTGCCTGCCGTAATTCTGCAAAGTGACGTAAGCGACATTGAGAGTTTTGGGCCATTTTTTGGTTCTTATGCATTAAGCTCTTGCTCATCCTCTAAGTTTCTTTCCATAGATGATAGATTACGACTAGATCTTGCATTCCAATACAGCAGGCATACCACAGTGTTATTTTTACACCAGATATTACATGTAATATACCAAAAAATATCGACATTTTTCATGGCGCTTACGTCAGTTTGCAGAATTACGGCAGTTGCGCTCCGCCACATATACTTTCCAGGCGAGTCACAAGTGCTACCTTCTTCCGTATTTTCTCACCAGACCAGTCAGAGTCGATGGCAAGATTTATGGCCAAATGGCGACCGGCGAACGATAACAAATTGTGTACGCGTGTTGTGATTTTTCCGGACCCGTCGAATCGTCGTCATTTGACCGGCCGCCACGCTGCCGCTGGGCCAGAGTGTGGGATTTAGTGGAAATAATTTATTGACTTTCGGGACTGGGCAAGGACCCATGTGTTCGAGTTCGTAAATATTGGCTGTCTAGATTTCGAGATTGGCGTTTGCTGAAGAGGAAAATCGTTGGCGGATATGGCTTTAAGAATTTTCCTACTGAGATGCTGAATACCCAGGAATGCAGACAAAAGAAATTAAACATAATTATTCCTCTCTGCTGACGCTCCCCTCCCAGTCCAGTCAATGTTCCAGCACGACGACGAACGAACGCCAATTTTACTCATCATTATCAGAATTTTCACTGATTTCGGTGAAGTCTGTTCCATCTTGTCTGGTCCATCATAGACCGGCAAAGCTTTCAACGACGACAACGTCGTTGTCTAGAAGCGAGATAACTTCTCCTCGGCTTCATGTTCTGGAGAGTAGTAAATTTCGCGGCTGACTGCTTTGACGGCTGCTGTCGGTTTCGGGAAGGAGATAGAGCGGAAATGGAATTTCTTAATATAGTTTCTACTGGGTGCAAATATTTCAACTCCCATACTCCTGAGAAGAGAAGAAGTTGCTGCTCGGTCTGTGGTGTTTCAAGAGTAGGCGCACAATTTATGTGAAGTAATCTGCTCAATAATGTTAGACATTTGGTACTAGGGAAGCGAAAGATTTCAACTCACTGTGTACTGAATATGTGTCCTCTCGCTATCGATTTCTTAGGTGTTGTGAATTTGAATAGTAATCCAAGAACTTTCATGAGGTCCTAAAAACGACAGAAGAAAAGACTGCAAAATGCAAGTTGACAACCAGGAACATAACACAGCTCTAGTTAGAGCACAGGTTACTCTTGGCATAGTTTTTGTAAGGTATTCGCTTCTACTTGGCCAGGTGGCACCCATGCTCTACCCCCCCCCCCCCCCCCCCCCTTCTGCGAGTCAGCCGAGTAGTTACCGGCTAATAATAGGGCTACTCACCCCAATTGAAGGTGTCAAACGACCCGTGCCAAGGAATGAGTGATGGAGGGGGTGAAGAAGATTCTAAATCGTTAACGGTGCCTGTGGGGTACCACATGCATCCCCCACAGTATTTCGTCCCCTACCGCGGTAATGCAGGGCTCTGGCGTGGTAGACCTTCTTTCTTTTGCTACCTTGACCCGAAAAGTGGGTTTACTAGGTCTCCGTTAAGGAGAGGTGAGGAAATAGGAACAGGGAGCTGTGCACACAGAGCCAGCATCGGAAGTTAGATTCCTTCCCCGGTGACTGAGCAACAGCTTGGTAAAATCATCGACTTTGCGACCTCGTCCTGTTGCGACGAGGCCAAGCAAGACCTCGAGAAACTTGTGGAAACTGCAGCAGTGGCAGAGCCGGTGAAAGCAAATGCTACAACGTCTGCCCAGACGGAGGCCTTCGCTTTCGCAGGTAGCCAAAAGGGTGTGGTGGATGCAACTGCTTTTGATAAGCACTCGCAAAAGCGGTTGAGGTAGCCGTAAAGTGAGGAGCTGTCTGGCGGTACCAGTAAGGCTACGAAAATACTAACACTAATCCCCCGAAGGCCGGCAAATTCGAAAGTGTTATCGTGGAAAGAATGCAATCTGCCCTAAATCACACTTTTTCCTGGTGTCAAAAGGAACAACTAGGCATAAATCCTACAAAAACTTCCATTATCCCTTTCACCAAACGGCGGGAAGTCCAACTGAAACCCCTTTTCTTGAATCAAGCACAACTAGTTTATTCAAGCGAAGTAAAATATCTAGGTGTCATAATCGACGCAAAACTGAATTGGAACTCTCATCACACACGAGACGCGAGATGAGACAAGACATAACACTTATCGTTCTTACAATCGTCAAGAAAAGATTAAAATTACCTTTACGTCGACCGGTTTCGGGCGTGATCTAGCCCATCTACAGGACAATGTCCGACTGACTGCGTTGGTTTTCGTACGTTGTTCGTACACGTCCAAAAACGAAGAGATGCTACTGTATTGTTAGGTCAGTTAGGCCGAAGAGACACGATACGATTGGGGGATCATCCTCATTCATCAATGGCTCTTTGCTATTTGTGATGATCATGGACTCCCACGCATTCAAATGTGAAATCTTTTGAACGCTTTTTATCAGTTTTGCTTCTTCCCAATTTATGTTGTGGTTGTTGTTTGAGGTATGAACTGCGACGCTGGATTCGTTGGGTTTGTTTGCGTCTACAGCATTCTTGTGTTCTTTTATTCTTGTTTTTATCTTCCGGCGCGTTTGACCTATGTAGACTGCGGAGCAGTCTCGGCATGGGATCTGATAAATCCCTGACTGCTCATCTGGGGGTACTTTATCCTTTAGATTGCAGAGTAATTCACGTAACGTATTATCGCTTCTATGTACTCGTGCAATCCATGTTGTCGAAGTGTTGTTTTTATTTGGTTGGTCACTTTGGGGTAGAACGGTAAACTGATCCTTTTGGTTTCTTCGGCTCCTGGCTCCAACGTCGTTATGTTTTGGCGGTGCTTTTTTCGCTTATGTTTTTGCAGAATTTTCTCCACAAACGTTCTACCATACCCATTAACTTCGGCCGCAGCGTAAATTCGTTCTTGCTCTTCTTTGAATTCTACGCTTTCCATCGGCACATTATAAAGCCGGTGTGCCATCGAATGGAAGGCAGCCTGCTTCTGGGCACCAAAATGATTAGAATCGGATGTAATGTAGCGATCTGTGCTCGTTGGCTTACGATAAATACCGAATTTCAAGGAGTTGTCCTCATTTTTGGTAATCAACAGATCGAGGAAAGGCAATTTCCCCTCTACTTCCTTCTCAACCGTGAATTTTATTGTTTCATGTTGCGAGTTAAGCATGGCCAGTGTCTGGTCTACGTAACGTTCCTTCACCGGAGCAAAAACGTCGTCCACGTAGCGCCACCACACTCGAGGGAATAGCTTCTCTTTTTGGTTAATAGTTAATAGTGGAACTCTCATCTCCAATCAGTTGTGCAGAAAAGTCTCAATAAACTTTGGGTTTGTTCACAATCCCTGGGTAAAAGATGGGGCCTAAAACCAAGTATGATCTGTGGATATATAAAACCATTGTCCGTCCCAGGACTACTTACGCTTCCCTTGTCTGGTGGCCTAAAACTAATGAGGCTGCTGCAAGGGCTAAGCTCAACAAAATCCAACGCACCGCTTGCATAGCCATCACTGGTGCAGTTCGAAGTACACCCACTTTGGCCCTAGACGCAAGTACACAGTATTTCAGGCGGAAATATATGCAATATTAGAATGCGTGTTATTAAGCCTGAGGAGAAAGTATAGGTTTGCAAAAATATGTATTTTCTATGACAGCCAAGCGGCACTTAAGTCGCTTAATAACTACACTTGTAACTCAAAGCTAGTGTGGGAATGCATTCTGGCTTTGAAAAACTTATCCATACGCAATCGAGTCTACCTATATTGGATCCCAGGACATACAGGTCTAGAGGGAAACGAGACTGCTGATGAGCTAGCCAGGAATGGATCTAATGAAAGGTTCATTGGCCCTGAGCCCTTCTGCGGGATCTCAGACTGCTGTGCACAGTTATATGACTATTGTGGATACCTGGAAGAAATTGAAAGCTATGCAAGCAGATAAATGTTTAATGCTTCCTTTAATCAGTTTCCTAAGAATGCTAATGGGCATGTTAAATATGGAACAATTCTAATAAATCTATCAAATATATCATCAAAAAACCCAGATTAATCCACCTAGTGGTGGTAGTGCCTTTCTCGTCGAATATGTATTCATAATCTTTACGTCAACATTAGCTGATCCTAAGGACACTTATATGCTTAATACGATTCATGTAAAATTTGACCTCCTTATGAACCGAAATTGGGCACTGTAATTGTTGTCACTGAGTTTTTTAGAAGCGGAACCACAAACGCTGTAGTTTCAGGGCAACTTTAACTGAAATATATTTCCGTGTTAGTGTTACAAAAACGTATAATAAACTAAGTTTTACTCACAAATCTTCAGTATTTGCTTCACCTGAATATCTCCCTTAGCTCGCAACTTCTAGGTTAGGATTGACTGTTTAGATTTAAGACATAATTTAAGATATAATGCATGTAAACATAGGTTTTTAAGAGATAACCGTGGGTTTTACTTACATTAATAGTTCAATTGTTGTAGAAAAATAAGTTTTAAAGTATGTCACGCTGAAATTAGGAATTTTCGAAGTCCTTAACCCCCCCCCCCCCCCCCCTACCAGTATGACACTGCGTATCATCGCATATCAGTCCCATATTTGATTCTCCCAAATATGCGTCTGAGACTTTTAGCTTAGCTCTTAAAATTTGGTTATTGAAAAAGCCGCGATTTAGTGTGTCGCATGCATAGATACGGTAGAGTTTTATATTTTACCACTTATAACGAGACACCCAAAATCGGTTCCCGGAAAGGATCTGTTGTCCAAAATTTGATCTGAGACTATTTTTTGCTAACCGTTCATTAGGTTACCGAATAAATCATGTGACATGTGACATGTGACATGTATTGATTCTCATGTACATTTGAATTATTCCGGCGGGACAGACGGAATCGGTTCCGTGGAACACTGATATGGTCTGAGACTTTTTTCTTGTCTACTGTACATCATGTTACCTAAAAAGCCGTGATTTGAGGTGTCGCATGCATAGCTTTGGTTCACTTTCAGATTTGGCCACTTCTGTTGGGACACCCGAAACCGGTTCCGGAATACTACCGATAGTCTCTAATGCAGGGTGTTAGGTTCGTGAGTGCAAACCTTTATTTTCTTACACCGCACATCGGCGGCGTTGTCTTTTTATTTCATACCACTGCAGCAGTGCAGTGGTTCGGCATATGATCAAGACTGTGAGCGCGATGCAAAATGATATACCAGCGTGCACTAGCTCCAGTGGCACAGTGTGCAAAAAAGTACTTACCTTTACAGTTGCAAATTCATGATCTGATATACAATGTTGAATTCGGAATTACAAGAACACGAAAGGAGCTAGACGTTTGATGCCAAAGAACGAACGAACGAACGAACGGAACAGGGTGCCTAAGAGAAAATTCAAATCCATTACGCATTTTTCAAAGATAATTTACAAAACCATACACTACTTTTGAGCTTATTTGCTTTAGAAAACTAAGTTATTTAACTAAACCAATAGATTCAAAGATCTTTTTGGTAGAAAATTTAATAATCTTTCGAATGGGTGTTAAAAAGCTGCGCCAAGCTTGCCCATTTTCAAGTTATAGCAAGTTTGAGGAAAGCAGTCTTGTAAACATTCGGCACTTGTTACACACAACACGAGTGGTAGGACGAAGATCAATGAATATAAAAGAGGGTCAAATCAATGTCGCCTGACACGATGACATTTGTCTAATTCTAGCGTATCGCATGGATTTCAGCCAATTTCGATTATGAATGTTAATATTTGTTTATTCTTGCTTGTTGATTTTAATACGACACACATATGGCCAACACATTGTGGAGGAAGACAAGAATAACGAAAGCCGAACCGTTTCCCGAAGGCGCAATCGTGGTCAAGTGCATTCGTTTGACATTTTTGTTTCGTACGGTAGTGTGATTGCTTGTGTTGCGAATATCGGAGACAAAGGCAGCAGAATATCGACGAACAGGTGTCAATGACTGTGATCTCTAACAAGACTGGAGGCAAGCAAAGTCAAAAAACATATAAAGTTCAATTACTACGTAACGGTTGAGATTTGACCATATGCGTAGAAATTTTGTTTTCGCCTTTCATCAGGTTATCGCTAACCTTTCATCAGGTTATCGAAAAAGCCGCTGTTTGATGTGCGGCATGCATGGGTTTGGTTCACTTTTATATAATGCCATTTCCGGGGAGACACCCGGAACTGGTTCCGGAATACAACCGGCAGTCCCCAATGCACTAAGGGCCAGAATCGCAATCTAGCGGAACAAAATTAATTACTCTTAAACGAAGCATTTGCGACACATGGTGTCTTCGACAAAGTTGTTTGACATTAGCAGGGGCATCTATTGCTGTGAACGTAGTAGTTCGCAACTCGTCCGCATAAGTGGCGCCACCATCTAACTTCTTTGTTTTACGTCCTAGAGATTTGGCGTCTTAGGTAAAGTTGTTTATTTTTGCAAAATAAACAACTCTTTCTCAGACGTCAAAATTCCACAGCCTACTGTTTTCGAGTTATTTAAAAAATAAAAACCAACCAATGAAAAAACAGTTTTTTAAGCTTATTTTGACATTTTTACCAGAAACCATGTGAATTTTAATTTTTTCCTAATGCATAAGTGTCAAACCAAATACATTGTACGGGAATATGTTGAATATTATCATTAAAAATAAAAAATAAAAATACAAATTCGAAAAAAAGTGTGAATTTCAAGGCCTAATATCTCACAAAGCGCAAAAAATCGCAACTTCAAATTTTCAGCAAATACGGAGCAATACTAGGTGAACATACTGCCAAAAATTTGGAGAGGTATTTTTTGGTGTTTTTGAGATAATTGCTTTTTAGTAACAGTATAAATATAAGTAGTGCCAGCATGTAACTTTTTACTGTTACACATTAGAGAGTTTATGTATTGGAAAAAGTTGTTCATTTTGACTAAATAAACAACTATTTCTTAGACGTCAAAATTCCACGGCCTACTGTTTTCGAGTTATTCCATATAAACTAAATAATATTGATAAAAAAATACAATTAAATACCTTTTGATGCAGTAGTATGAACTATTTTTATTATTATGACTTGCAAAAAATTAAAAGATATCTTGACCCATGCTGACAATAGTAAGCTGATATTTTCATGACTTACTATGTATCGTAAAAGTAAAAACAATAAAAAATACTTCATACTATTGCATCAAAATGTGTTTTATTGTCATTTTTATCAATATTATCTAGTTTATATGCAATAATTCGAAAACAGTAGGCCGTGGAATTTTGACATCTAAGAAATAGTTGTTTATTTAGTCAAAATGAACAACTTTTTCCAATACATAAACTCTCTAATGTGTAACAGTAAAAAGTTACATGCTGGCACTACTTATATTTATACTGTTACTAAAAAGCAATTATCTCAAAAACACCAAAAAATACCTCTCCAAATTTTTGGCAGTATGTTCACCTAGTATTGCTCCGTATTTGCTGAAAATTTGAAGTTGCGATTTTTTGCGCTTTGTGAGATATTAGGCCTTGAAACTCACAATATTTTTTCGAATTTGTATTTTTATTTTTAATTTTTAATGATAATATTCAACATATTCCCGTACAATGTGTTTGGTTTGACACATATGCATTAGGAAAAAAAATAAAACTCACATGGTTTCTAGCAAAAATGTCAAAATAAGCTTAAAAACTGTTTTTTCATTGATTGGTTTTTATTTTTTATATAACTCGAAATCAGTAGGCTGTGGAATTTTGACGTCTGAGGAAGAGTTGTTTATTTTGCAAAAATAAACAACTTTATCGAAGACGCCAAATCTCTAGGACGTAAAACAAAGAAGTTAGATGGTGGCGCCACCTATGCGGACGAGTTGCGAACTACTACGTTCACAGCAATAGATGCCCCTGCTAATGTCAAACAACTTTGTCGAAGACACCATGTGTCGCAAATGCTTCGTTTTAGAGTAATTAATTTTGTTCCGCTAGATTGCGATTCTGGCCCTTAGTGCAATGTGGTCTGAGCCTACTTCCTTTATATTCGGCCATCAGGTTATAGGAAAAGCCGCGATTTGATGTGTCGCATGCATGGGTTTGGTTCACTTTATATTTGTCCACTTCCGTCGGAACCCCCGGAACCGGTTCCGGAACACTACCGGTTCAGATATGGTCTGATACTGTTTTCCTGCTAAACGTTCATCAGGTTATCGAAAATGCCGCTGTTTGATGTGTCGCATGCATGGGTTTGGTTCTCTTTTATATTTGGCCACTTCCGGCTGGACATCCGGAACCGGTTCCGAAACACAACCGGTTCAGATATGGTCTTATACAATTTTCTTGCAAACCGTTCATCAGGCTATCGAAAATGCCGGTGATTGATGTGTCGCATGAATGGGTTATTTTCAATTTTATATTTGGTCACTTCCGGTGGGACACCCAGAACCGGTTCCGGAACACTTCCGGTTCAGATATGGCCTGAGACTATTTTCCTGCTTACCATTCAGCAGATAATAGCAAATGCCGTGGTTTGATGGGTCGCATGCATGGGTTTGTTGCATTTTCATGTCCGGCCCCTTCCAGGGGTACCGGTCCGGAACACCTAAATGGCCATAACTCCGGAACGGCCGGACCGATCCGAACCATTTTCAATAGGAAACAATGGGACCAGATTCCGCGTCGAATGAACCGTCGGTCATTAAAATCGGTTGAGGTTTACTGCCAAAAAGTGATGTGAGTTTTTTTGTACACATACACACACACATACACACACACATACACACACACATACACACACATACATACACACAGACATCACCTCAATTCGTCGAGCTGAGTCGATTGGTATATAAGACTTGACCCCTCCGGAGGCTCTATCAAATTTTCGTTTTTGGAGTGAACATATAGCCTTTCGGTACACCTTGGTGCACGAGAAAGGCAAAACTTACAAGGTATGGTGGAACGAATTTTCCAGAACCTCACTAAGAGTTCCAAAAGTAATATGGCTAATATTTCTGAGAATTTTTGCAGGAATCTGTCGATTATCTTTGAAGTAATTCACCACGAATATTGCAGGAAGATTGGTCTTATTTTTCTTGGAATTCCCCGCCGATATTTAAAAAGTGAAGAAGGCTTGAAAGTTATTTCAAACGAATTTTTCTACGAACCTCCTTAGATATCTTTCAAAAAGAATATTTATCAAAACATCATATCTAGTTATGTAGCCATTCAGGGGTCAACACAGTGGTTTGTCTCGTCAGGAAGCCACTGAAATTTGGATATTATTCAGACGCTAATTTCATAAGAAATCATCATAACTTTGATAAAAATTTAATCCAAAATATGAAAATTAAAAAAATACAAGTCAGTGTCAAAATAATTTGGAAGCGCGAAGAACATCAAAACTAGCGTCAAATAATACATTAACATGTATTACAAACTTAAAATTTCATCTTTTAAAATTTGTGGTCAAGCACCGCGCCGCAGCTTGTTCCCAAAAAGTGCACCGCAAGACTTAAGGCCTGAAAACCTCTGTCTTAGACGAAAGTCGAGCGAAGAGGAAGAAGAAAAACCCGCAGGTCGAGGAGATCATGGACGCCAAACCAAGAAGGCGTAGAAGAGAAGCGCGATAGAGGCGACTCGCTCGTAATCAAGACCGAACAGTCAAAGTACTCGGACGTCTTGAAGGCGATGCGAAGCGACGCCAAGCTTGTGGGTCTGGGAGCCGACGTGCGCATTATAAGACGTACTCGTACGAGTGAGAAATGATCCTCATGCTCAAGCGCGACAAGGAGCGCCAGGGCGCCCCCTACAAAAGTCTGCGGAGTAGGTCCTTGGCGAAAGCGTCGAAGTGAGGTCTCTTACAGCGGAGGCGACTCTGAAGGTGAAGAACCTAGATGAGATCATTTTTGTTCCCACTTAAGAACCTTAATAAGTGTGTAAAATTTGGGCACGATCGTTTATGTATACGTTTTGCGCATCGCGTTTGAAGTTTGTATGGGGGTTTACATGGGAAAACACACTTTTTTGCATTTCTCTTATAACAAGCTCGATTTTTTCTAAAACCATGTAAACGATAAAGTGAAAACATAGCCTAGGGTGTCCTGAAAAACTTTGTCGAAGATCGCGAAGTGGTCTGATGCTTATGAAAAAAGTTATAGCGTTGGCATTGCTTGGCGAAATTGTTGTTGCTATTGTTATTCCTTTACATGTTAAAACATAAACACATGCATGCGGTTCGTTGGTTATAACTATTTTCACAAGCATCGGATCGCTTTGCGGTATTCAACAAAGTTTTTCAGAACATCCTAGACTATCATTTTACAGTATCGGTTAAAAAGTTTCAGACAAACTTTTCCAACATATGGCAAAAATGCAAAAAAGTATGTTTTCCCATTGCATACAAATTATTGCATACAAATTTCAATTGCAATGCGCAAAGTGTAGACGCAACCGATCGTGCTCAAATTTTGCACAGGTATTCAGGACCCGAAACGGAACCAAAAAAGCTTTGATCTGAGAAAACGGCTGCACGAGTCTACCCACGTGTTTCATTTGTTCCAGGAAATCCGTGGACAACAGGCATCCAACGGGTGGTCCAAGGTGCCCAGGCTTCAAGAAAGCCGCAGTGAACAACAAATCACAGTGCAGGTAACGCAGCTGAACCTGAACCACTGTGACGCGACTCAGCAACTGATTCATCATGCAGGCAGTTTCTGAGGGGAGAACGGATATCGCAATTATAGCGGACCCATACCGAGTACCCGCCGGCAACGGCTATTGAATCGCGGATGGGTCCAGAAAAATGGCGGCGATATGGACGACGGATAAATACCCCGTCCAAGAGTGGTTGTCTACTGCCTATGAGGGATTCGTGGTCGCCAAAGTAAACGGGGTCTTCTTCTGTAACTGTTAAGCACCTCCGCGGTGGTCGATCGAGTAGTTCACGTAGATGCTGGACTGTATAACAGCCGTGCTGACTGAGCGAAGGCCGGTGTTCATAGCGGGTGACTTCAATGCCTGAGCCTTGGAATGGGAAAACCGTTTCACGAACCAGCAGGGTCAGATTCGGCGAAAGACACTGGTCATGCTAGATGTCGTCCTGGCTAATGTTGGTACCAGGAGAACCTTTAGTCGGTATGGTGCGGAGTCGATTATTGGCGTTACTTTTTGTAGTCCTAGCCTAACAAGTAGTTCGAACTGGAGAGTAGCCGATAGCTACACTCATAGCGACCACCTGGCGGTTCGCTACAGTATCGACTACTACGATTAAACTCGGTCCAAATTCATTATTATCACAGTCGAATTTTCCATACGACTTCGCAGCGACTAACGTACACAAATTCACTTGAGTTCGTGACAGGGACGTCTGTTGCACAATGAATCAAAGAAATAAGTTTGATTGCTGTGAAATAGTAATTCAGTGTAATCACAGATGTCGAAACATAATTGAGAAACGCAATACTGTATCCTACATCTAGGGCCAGGCAATTCTTGCTAACATTCTGTGGGACATTTTCTCATTATTTTTAGTGCTGCACAAGTGATAGTAAATGGGACACGTTCGGTGTAGTCAGGCCCGGATTAAGGATTGTGGGGGCCCGGGGCCCGAGCGACTGTGGAGGCCCCTCGGAGAGATGATCAAAAATGTTTTTCCTTATTTTCGAACAGTACTTGAGCAATATGAAAAATAAAGCTAATGTTAGCAACCAAAAAAGGATTTTGTGGGGGCCCCTAAAATGTGGGGGCCCGGGGCCCAGGCCCCCCGGCCCCCCTTAGATCCGGCCCTGGGTGTAGTACTAGATTTGAAGTAATGAGCTGAATTTTAGTATGGTGAGAAAGTCAATTCTCCGTTTCTGCAATGAAATGGTTCAAAAAGCGAGGGTATTATGATTCCTTGTCTACTTAGATAATTAATACATAGATTTCCAACTTAACCATCGCAGTATGCATGCGGTTGGCATCGCTGCACCGGCTGCACCTAATGCCACCTGTTGGTCGACGGGTGAAGTAATCCACCGAAGCTGGTGCGCATTTTCAATTGCGCACTTGATGGTTTTGCTGAAACCTTGACAACTATCGTGTTGTGTATTGAGTGAAAACAAACGACACGCAAATGAGACTAACCCAAAACGAACCGGCCTAGGAACCGGCAGTACGCGCTTCAGAACTAGGATTTTCAGAAGGGTCACCAGGAACAGCCAGCTCCTAGGGATCCGTGCTGTTAATTACTGACCGATACCTTGTCCCCCCCAATTGGCTTTAAAGCGTATCGTAATTTCTACACCTTCTATTGGTCCGATCAGTAGAAAGCTTCTCACTCCACTAATTTTGTTCATCGAATATACGCGATTATTTTGGGTTGGACAGCACCTCCAGGCCTTACAGCAACATTATGCGTTCCCTATAGCTACCTCTGGGTGGTTCTACATTCTGATACACCTTGGAAGCCTAATTCGATGGAATCTTCACGGTCAAATCGATTTTTTTTAAGTTTGGTGGGATTGCATTGAAAAGAGAACTGCTATTGGCACCTCCGGGATAGAACCCGCAACGGCGCACACTGGGGCAGAACGCAGTTATGGACAGACAAAACCTCTAGTGCTTTGGATATCCATCCTAGAGGTTTGGTGTCTTTAGAGAAGTTTCTTTAGAGAAGTGTCTTCTAAGAGTTTTGACTAAAACCTGGTAACTCAATAATTGATCTAGATGAGTTGCAACTCATCTAGATCAGTTATAGCTTTTTATAGAAGCGTCATAGAAGAAAACTTTCTTCTGCAAAGTTGTTCATTCTGATATTTTTGACATTTCTTCCGAAGACACTTATACTCTATAATGTACACGAAAGGCACAGTGGGCTACTTTACTGAATAAGTCGAAAAAAATCGATTTTAATCAATATTTTGAAGTAAAAAAATCAGAAAAAAAATTGAACGTTAGGTTAGCAAAATTATATAAGAAAAAGATTATTCCATAACAAAAACTTACATAATCACGGAAGTTGGAGGTTTTACTTATTTCAATAACAAAACAAAAGGTAATTTACAATTTATTTAATAATTCATGAAGCAGCAGGCGAAGGCAGCTAATTTTTTGGCCAAAACATGTCAATACCACTAGCATCGATACGGTGGGGAAAGAAAAGTGGGGTAACTCGGGGCATTTGCTATATACTAGTATGAAATCACCACGAAAAAAAATGAAAATTGACCATTAAGATAAATTTTATGAACTCCAAACATGATGTAAAGCAATTTTCCGATTGGTTTTTAATGTAGCATTATTATTTTTATTGATTTGAACCATACGTCTTGACAAACAAATAAATACCAAATAACTGTAGGATTAGGGGGGGGGGCAAGATGGGTCACCTAAGGATGGATCACCATAACTTTGTAAATACAGATTGTATTGGTATGTATTCGTCCTCTACTCTTCAATACACTAGCCACCTATGCTAAAAGTTGATAAAAAGTTCATTAAATACAAAACATGATGTTAAACAAGCAGTTTTAAAAAGTGATCGATTTTGCGCCGTGAAAAAAGTGCGGGGCTAGATGGGTCACCTTTTAAGTAATTCACATTTTCTCAACGAAAAACGTCAAAATATAAGATTTGTTCCGCATTGATATATGCTCCATATCCATACTGAGTAAACAAGAGCTACTAGTAAACATTTTATAAATTTATTTGGAATATAAAAAACTTTACGATTTGAGTAGTCTTAAGGCGACTTGAAAATCGATGTTTTCACTAAAAAATTATCATAATTTCATGTTATAATTTTGAGCGTTCATTCCGCTTGATTGAAGTCATTTATGAGATAGTCTTGTAATAAAAATAAATAACTTTTGAATGCTCCAAAAATACGTTCAAAATTGAAGGTGACCCATCTTGCCCCGCGGCTGTTTATATGGAGATTATATGAAATGTATCGCATAAGAAAAATGGCTAAAAACCATATTATTTTTTATTTCCAATGAGAGTGAATAATTTTTCAATCCCAAACTTTTGTATATTCATGCTGGACATCTAACAAAATTATTAACATAATCAAATGGCACTGACCCATTTTGCCCCGCTCCACCCTATGTGCGCTTCCCAAGTAACATTTTTAAGTCAAATAGAATAGAAGAGGTTCTTCAAATCATCGTAAAACCAAAACAAAAGGTATTAGGTTTTATAACGGTTCTCAAAACCTCTACAAGACTAATTGGTCATGAAAAATGTTACTTGGGTTCAACAGTATTATTGATTTAACAAATATCAGATTTGGTTATTGAGCATATATTCATAAACATAGGTCAAATAGGTCAATTCATAAACATAGGTCAAATCAAATGAATTATCAGTATATAATATATTTTACGATAATTTCAATCTGTGAACTGCAGCAAAAAATCACGATATGCTCCATTGCTCTCTCGCTACGTTTATCAGACATATGATCTAAGATAGTCGAATACATAAAATTAGTTTCACCACCTTCCGCTATTATATGAGTATATATATTAGAGTGGGTCAACGTTGTATGGAGAAACTTTGAATTGGATCGAATCAACCCGGAACAAAGCTTTTTCAGCCTATATTATCGTCCAAAACAACTGTGCAAAATTTGGGAGCGATTGGTTGCGTCCCCGTATTCCGCATTGCGATTAAAATTTGTATGGAAATTAGTATGCAAAAGCGTACTTTTTTGCATTTTACTCATAAATTGAATTCTTTTGTCTAATACCATGTAACTGATGACGTTAAAGTATAGCCTAGGATATACCGAAAAACTTTGCCGAAGACCGCAAAGTGATCGGACGCTTGTGAAAAAAGTTATTCACCTGGTAACTTAGGCCGAAAATTGAGATTTTATTATTGATGTTATTCCTTTACATGTTAAATGTTAAGCACCACTGGGCAATCTGTACGTTATAACTTTTTTCACAAGTGTCGGATCACTTTGCGGTCTTCGGCAAAGTTTCTCGGCATATCCTAGGCTATACTTTAACGGTAATGGTTAGATCGTTTTTGACGAAAAATTTCAATTTCTGAGCAAAATGCAAAAAAGCACGTTTTCCCATACGAAATTCCATACAAATTTCAATCACAAAGCGGAATACGGGGAAGCAACCAATCGCTCCCAAATTTTGCGCAGTTGCTTTGGATGCTAAAATTAATCGAAAAAGCTTTGTTCCAAAAAATCGGCTTTGTTGACCCAGTCTAATATATATACAGGGGATAGACAAAATGATCGAGACAGGCAAAATTTTCACTTTCCAAAAAATGTTCAACTAGCTGTAACTTTTCGAAAAGCGCATCAAATATTCTCAAATTTTTACTGTAAGTTCTTCAACTAGTTGTGTATCAGTGGACAAAATTTGGACAAGATCGGACAATTCATTACGAAGTTATAAAGATTTTTGAAAAAGATAAATTTATCCGATAGCCAACTTTGAGCTGTTATATCTCCGGATTCAATGAACCGATTGCAATGAAATTTCGACCATTCATGACTTATATAATGAACTCTGGAAAACATTTAACTTGACTTGAAATTTTTAACAAGCGAAAAAGTTATAGCGATTTTATTTTTTTCACGATTTTTTAGTAAATTGGTCTATTTTGAATGTGCATCCCATTACTTTTTCAATTTATTGGCGGCTATGTTGTTCTTTTCTTTCAAAACGCATTTATATATAAGTCAATTAGAGGGAAACTAAATGGACTCTAATTTGCATCTTGAATTTTGAAACGATGTTGATGTTTTGGATAATTTGGTGTTTTTTAGAAAAATAATCTAATCGTTATAACTTTCTTCCGTGTTAAGAATATTAAGTTAAGTCAATGGTTTTTCATAGCTCATTATATAAGTCATAAATGGACAAAATTTCATTGCATTCGGTTCATTGAATCCGGAGATATAACAGCTCAAAGTTGGCTATCGGATAATTTTACCTTTTCCAAAAATCTTTATAACTTCGTAAAGAATTGTCCGATCTTTTCCAAATTTTGTCCACTGATACACAACTAGTTGAGGAACTTACAGTAAAAATTTGAAAATATTTGATGCACTTTTCGAAAAGTTACAGCTAATTGAACATTTATTGAAAAGTGAAAATTTTGCCTGTCCCGATCATTTTGTCTATCCCCTGTATATACAACAATATTATTACTTGAGGTCCCTCTCAATAAAAATCTAGATATACATTCATAAGGAACATATTGACCTAAAAAGCGCCAAACCAATTTTATTAAAAATGTGCTTCATCACAAAAATTCTCCAGGCAGTAAAAAATAATCAATCCAAAAATTGTTTTCCATCATGTTAGGTTTTCAAAAAATTGGCCTCAATTGCTAATTTTCATTTATTTTAGAGATGATTTCATACTTGTATATAGCAAAAGCCCCGAGTTACCCCACTTTTCTTTCCCCACTGTATCGATGCTAGTGGTAGTGACATGTTTTGGCCAAAAAATTAGCTGCCTTCGCCTGCTGCTTCATGAGTTATCAAATAAATTGTAAATCACCTCTTTTTTGTTATTTAAATAAGAAAAATCTCCAATTTCCGTAATTATGTAAGTTTTTGTTATGGAATAATCTTTTTCTTATATATTTTTGCTAACCTAACGTTCGAAATTTTTTTCTGATTTTTTTACTTCAAAATATTGATCAAAATCGATTTTTTTTTCGACTTATTAAGTAAAGTAGCCCACTGTGCCTTTCGTGTGCATTATAGAGTATAAGTGTCTTCGGAAGAAATGTCAAAAATATCAGAATGAACAACTTTGCAGAAGAAAGTTTTCTTCTATGACGCTTCTATAAAAAGCTAAAACTGATCTAGATCAGTTGCAACTTATCTAGATCAATTATTGAGTTATCAGGTTTTAGTCAAAATTCTTACAAGACACTTCTCTAAAGACACCAAACCTCTAGGATGGATATCCAAAGCACTAGAGGTTTTGTCTGTCCATAACTGCGTTCTGCCCCAGTGTGCGACACCATCGCATGTATTCAATGCATCGTCTGTGCTACTCTCGGTTTTCAACTTTCTCAAATTCTCACCTCAAGCTCACGGAAGCATGGTAGTCAAGAACTGTCAAATCGTATGGAAAAATCGCGAAAAACATTTATTGTTAGAAAACGGGATAGTTTTGTGAAAAGTTAGTCAATAGAAATCAAAAATGGTTTGAAAGGACAACTTTCTATGTTTACCTCGTGTTCCGGAACAATTTCTTCACCGAGAAAATTCGATTTTACTACCACACGAAAAAGTGCCATCTGTTATATTTTTAGTTTGGAATGTCGATGTATTAAACTCACACGGGCGGCCTTTCCGAGGAACTTGGGGTGAGTTTTATTTCTTTGAGCATGGTGAGTTGGCTCAAGTCCGATCAACTCTATAACTTTCGGTCAGATGACCACAAGGATGACCTTTCACTTCTCGAGCCAGGAACCCACACGCTCTCCCTATCGTTGGTCCATCTCTCAGCCATCCACGACAGGTATACGAACGGCTCGACATTTGGTATACCGACCGCGACTATCCATCACAACGTGGAACAGTTGGATATGTTACTTTTTTATTCCCCGGGCGATTTCTTCAAATAGTAATAGTAATCTCACCATTTCCCCATAAGAACGGCGTGATTCTGTTGTAACCATATGAAACATGAAATGCATCTAGATGAACATTAGTTCACCCATTTGCCGTTGCTGCTAGTTAGGCGCTGCTGTTTTGTTGCCAGCTTCTTCACTAAGTTGTATATCTATGTTTTAATTACACAGCGTAACATTTTTTTGTCTCAAGAGCAAACTTATGTGTCTCCGAAGGATTTTGGGCCGCTGAATCCGAATCCGGGCTCAGATTTGCTCCAACACGTCACAATTTTGAGCTATACCTCAATTTATAGGGCAAAATATGCGATTTTAGGCTTTTTTGACTGCAAGTTATTAAGCATGTAAATATTTTTTTTTAATCAATCAAAAGGTTAATTGGTCAATTAACATCTAAATTAAGGACACATGCTAAATATTTCGTTTTACCAAATTGAATTTGATAGTTTTAAGCGATTTATGTTAGGTACGATATTTCCCATACAAGTCACCCTCCAAAAGTTGCATGCAAGTTTTCATACTTACATAAAATGCTTAAATCTATCAAATTTGATTAGGTAAAACGAAATATTTAGCACGAGTCGTTAATTTAGATGTTAATTGACCAATTAACCTTTTGATTGATTAAAAAAAATACTTCCGTGCTTAATAACTTGCAGTCAAAAAAGCCCAAAATCACATATTTTGCCCTATAAATTGAGGTATAGCTCAAAATTGTGACGTGTTGGAGCAAATCTGAGCCCGGATTCGGATTCAGCGGCCCAAAATCTGTCAGAGACACATAAGTTTGCTCTTGAGACAGACCAAAAGTTAATTTTTGTTACGCTGTGTTATCTAAGCTTGTCCAATTTGATGGTGTTTGAGTAAAACTTTGGATAACTATGTTGTTAATGCTGCAAGAAATGGAGAAAACAGCAACACTGTTGCCCAAATTTCTGCTCATACAGCATCAAATTAGGCAAGGAATCATAATACCCACGCTTTTTGCATCATTTCATTGCAGAATCGGAGAATTGATTTTCTCACCATACTAAAATTCAGCTCATTGCTACAAAACTAGTACTTCGCCGATTTGTCCTATTGCTGAACTAAAGATGATTAAGCGACTCCTGATCCCTTCTGTACTATAAATTGAATCATAAATCATTCCCATTTGCATATGACGAACCAGCCAATGGCTGAAAGTCTCTCAAATAAAGATAAATCATGCAATTCCCATTTGCTTAATAATAGTTGGATAAAGCCTCAAAAGCCTCAGAGCTTCTTCAACCTCAATACAGCCACCTGGAGAGCTCAGGTATCAGGTATCAGTAGGTCGGCTCCAGAGGCACGTTCTCCTCCATTTGAGACAACCTGGAGAGCTCAAATCAACTCATGGCTGGATAAAATCAACAAAATTTGATGTTTAAAAGCTGAACAAGTGATTACAGTTCTTTTGCACAGCTTTTGTTCAAATCTAAACTGATTTGCATAAGCCAGAGAAGCGTCAAAGCAACATCAAATTGTTGCCTGGGATGCTACCTAGATGGACGAGTCATCGATGTTCGTTGCTCCAAGCTACGCAGCTTCTTGGTGGTTGAGGAGAGACTTAGTGTTCAGCGGCAATGGGAATGTGTTTTACGGTGGTATTGATGGAAATGAGTAGGGTCTTGTACCATTTGGACAGGTGTAACTATTTTGAGCACTTGTCGCTATAACTAAGTCAATTTCAAACCGATTGATTTCAATTTCTGTACAGAGTTAGATACTGTACCTGTACGTGCCAAACTCTATACAAAATTTCAAATCAATCGGTTTGAAATTGACTTAGTTATAGCAACAAGTGCCCAAAATAGGTACACCTGCCCAAATGGCGCAACACCCTGTGTGACTTGTGCTGTAAATAAAAATCATCATTTTGCAACTCGTTCCATCAATGAATATTATTTGTCTTACATTTACATTTAGGGGTTGAGACATACACATACTTCTTTGGACAAATGGCACATTCAATTCATCACAACATTTTGCATTAAAAGTCTAGTTCCTTCTGAATATCTAAAAACAGCATAACGCTTTGTAGATATGCACCACATACACAGGTGAAACGAAAATGTTATTTTTACGACGGTAAAAATATTATTGAGCGATTCCAAGCAACAGCATCAAAATTAGGGAAAATTTTTAATTCATGATTTTCTATTGAACTGAAACTTTGCACAGTTTTTCAGTTCCATCTAAATCGCCATTTTTCGATATCAAATTTTTATTTAGAGCCACGACTAACTTTTCAAAAGGGTGTATGTGAAAATGGTTCAAAAATATTCAAAAATATGCACAGCAAAAACGGATTGTTCGATTGTTATGAATTTTTCAGCAAAGTTAGATAGCTAAATGGTGATTTCTAAGAAAATATACACTGTGAAAAAAAATCTATTTTATCATTGAAAAACATCATTTTTGTCACAAAAACTCAAATATCTCAAAACCCTATCTTTTTACCAACTTGAATTTTTTAGGGAAAACGGTCCATTGTATTAGCAATCTACCATAAAAATTTGGTGATGGTAAACTAATAAACAAAAAAGTTATAACATTTCAAAAATTTCACAATTTTTACATTTAGTAAAAAAAATTTTTCTGTGTAAATTATTTCGGCCGGGAATCGCGATTTGATGCTGATTTTATTGTTCAGCAAAGTTAGATAACTAAATGGCGATTTCTAAGAAAATATACACTGTGAAAAAAATCTTTTTTAACATTAAAAAATATCATTTTTGTCACAAAAACTCTAATATCTCAAAACCCTATCTTTTTACCAACGTAATTTTTTAGAGAAAACGGTCCATTGTATTAGCAATCTACCATGAAAATAAACAAAAAAGTTTTCACATTTAGTAATAATTTTTTTTAGTGTAAATTATTTCGGCCGGAAATTGAAGTTTGATGCTGATTTTATTGTTAATGGCCTTGCGTGAGTAAAACAAGTTGTTTTTATTATATATTATATATACATATAATATAATATACTATGTACCGTAATGTTCCGATTTTATCACGCCCTCCGCGCATTAGTCGTTTATTCATTAATTTGCTGTTACATTTGAGGACAAGTGTTTTCCCTCTTCTTCAAGATGAATGTTGAAAGCGTGTTTTGCAACGTTAAAAATATTGAAATGGGTATAGATGTTGAAGAATATTACAGGGCATTTTTGAAAAGGGGCGTAATTAAATTGTTTAAACAGATGTCGCTGATGGCGATTTCTCAGTTGTTGTCGTTTTCGAACTTCCTGCGCCCTGCTTTACCGATGATATACAGATGGCTCGTTTGTCAAATTCTAGACGGCAGGACGTGCAAATGCGTAATTTTGTACACAATGTGGACATTTGGGCATAACCAGTCTCTTTCAGTTTATCCACAGACAAACAGACGTAACACTTGCGAAATTTCCATCGACCACGCTTTTAACGATCATTTTAAATTTTCATAGTTGTGGCTTTCACAACCAGAGGCGCGCGCATCGTTTTTCTATGCGTTTGACGTTTCACACTAGCGCCTTCTGTTGACGATATTGCACAACACAGTGATTCGTGCAACTTTTCCACCAGGTGATGGTAGTGTGAACTGGGCGATGGATTTTCATGAAAATCGTTGAAGGTGTTACGTCTGTTTGTCTGTGGTTTATCTATGGTGCTTTCGGTGAGATTTCGTAACTCTTTTGAACATTTTTTTTCATCAAACGGTCTACAAGAGAGCGTTGAGTTGAAGACCTTTGAGAAAGCGACTGTTCATCTTGTTCGTTAGATTATAATAAACAAAATCACTTATTAATTTTAACTTACTTGTTTGGTGTTGGTGGCTGAAGAAAAAAAATACTATACAATTTTTAATATTCATAGCGGTAGTATTTTTTTGTTTTTTTCGTAAGCATTGTCAGGTATGTATACAGACAAACAAACGTAACACTGGCGAAATTTTCATTGACCACGCCTTCAACGATCATTTTGAATCTTGGTTGTGGCTTTCATAACAAGAAGAGCGCCCATCGTTTTTCTTTGCGTTTGACGTTTCACACTAGCGCCTTCTGATGACGATATTGCACAACGCAGTGTTTCGTGAAACATTTCCACCAGGTGGTGATAGTGTGAACTGGGCGATGAATTTTCACTAAAATTGTTCTAGGCGTTTCGTCTGTTTGTCTGTGGTATGTACCTCTTATGCATTTGTTGTTGTTGAAGTTACTCGCATTCTTCCGATCATAAAGTCTGTTCTCTAAGAGGGATTTTTTTTGCGGATAAACTAGACGTATACGCGTATAAAAAAACTTTTATTATACAGCTTTTGTCTTAAAAATAAATTCAATTCCATTTTTCTTATAATCAACAGCTTTTCAACACTATCAAGGGATTTTTTCACCAGTCACGTACAATAAAAAGTATGACAATCTCAATATTTTTGATCACAACACTGGATCGCGTCTAAGTTTCAAATAGATACTATAGTAATTACGAATAATCAAACTAAAGTATCATGAAAACAACTTGTTTAATTCAGGCGGTAGCCTTTACAATAAAATCAGCATCAAAATATAATTCTCGAAATAATTTACACAGAAAAAAATTTTTTTTGTTACTAAATGTAAAAATTGTGAAATGTTTGAAATGTCATAACTTTTTTGTTTATCAGTTTACCATCACCAAAATTTTATGGTAGATAGCTGATATAATGGGCCATTTCCCCTAAAAAATTGAAGTTGGTAAAAAGATAGGGTTTTGAGATATTTGAGTTTTTGTGACAAATATCATATTTTTTCAAAGTAGAAAAAGAAATTTTTTACAGTGTATATTTTCTAAGGAATCATCATTTAGTTATCTAACTTTGCTGAAAAATTTATAACAATCGAACAATCCGTTTTTGCTGTACAGCTTTTAGAATATTTTAGAACTATTTTCGCATACACCCTTTTGAAAAGTTAGTCGTGAGTGAATATGAAGGTTTAATATCAAAAAATGGCGATTTATATAATATTGAAAAACTGTGCAAAGTTTCAGATATTTTTGAAATGGTCGCTCAGGATCGACTGACATGACTCCGTGGAATTCCTCTATTTCACATACGATGTGCAGTTCTATCTATCTATCTTTTATCATTGCCCTTATATTTCATCATGTTCTATGTCATTTGTATTTTGATCCATGGTTAAGATAGAAAAATTCCTAATCTTATCTCAATAACCCACGTAGATATGGGTGCCAGATGTATAGAAGCAAGCTTTATCGTCATCAAAATCACATTTTCGATACATTTGGACGGCTAAGCGTTTTTCCGCCCAACTATTAGAACACCGTAAAACACCAGAACAGGCCATAAACAACACCGTATGTCTACCATAAACACCATATATCCATTCCGAACGGTCATCCACCGAGACCAACTGCCCATGGCCCTGTGGAAGCCAAAGTATCCGATGCGAAACCAAAAAGTACAGCAATTTATACGACATCAGGGACCACTATCTAAATTTGGTCGTATGGTGCAGTTTCTTCATCGCACCAGTCAGCAGTACAGGGAGAGCAACGGCGAGTCCAGAGTCCACAGCCGAAACCGGAATAGTTTTTTGGTCCGGATGGTCGCATTCCGTTGCAAAAACTACCTCGCACCCACTGTCAGTTGCTATCCTGCCGAAAAACGAAAAGCATATTTGTAACGTCACCACCGGACCATAACGACACAGGCCGGCCGCCGGCCGTCGTCTCCCGACCGACCGCTTCAAGACAATCCCTTGTTCGCATCTTAGCATCGCCGCCCGCTGCTGGCTGGCTGGTAAGAAAACAATGACCACCGTCGTCGTTATCGTCCGATGTCCTTTTGCGCTGCTCGGGCGGGAATCCAAGGAAAAGTGCTACCCCAAAAGAAAAGGCGGAAATTAAAGTGAAATTAAAACTAATGTCCACACCATTCGGTATAAATTCTAATTTTTGTTTAGCTTTCCGGAACGCCCGCAGCACAGTTCGGGGAGTTTTGGCTCTTGGTGCGGGTTTGTCCAAAGGACCAACGGTGCTGCGGCACTTGCACCCATGGAGAAGGTGCCATTTGAGGATGGTGCTCATATGCTTGTTGGTA
Source organism: Aedes albopictus (assembly GCF_035046485.1). NCBI lineage: Eukaryota > Metazoa > Arthropoda > Insecta > Diptera > Culicidae > Aedes > Aedes albopictus. The sequence continues at coordinate 131,218,229 of NC_085136.1, read as the reverse complement.
GGTGGTTAACTAGTTTTTGGGAATGCATCTTTCCGTTATGGCCATCTAGTCCTGGGATGGTGAGTTTCCTGGGGGAAAATGAGAAATTTATGATTTTTGTACAGATGAGCGTCCATATCTTGGCGTTTTCATCTCAGAGATTTTTTTTAACTTAATTTTAGGGAATCGAGGTCAGACTAAGGAATGAGTTGTTTTAGCCAAGAACAAAATATGGCTTTGATTGCCGTGCGTTAGCCGACCTTATCTGAAATAAATAATATATTAAAAAGAACCATGAGCCTAAAAACAACACTTCTGCAGGGTACTCAAACTGCCGTCCGGATTTTTCATCTTGCCGAATCTGTGACTGGCCTGATCTGTAACACTCATTTTGGTCAGCGTCTCCGAACCAACCAACCGTGTTACCAATAATCCAACAAACATGCTGTCGGTTTCTGCATGGGTATTTAAGGTCTGAGGTCAAGCTCGTCCGTTAAAAAATTGATATTGTCACGTGTTGTCGTTTAGAAAGCACGTTGTAGTTCTCTCAGAGAGGAAAACATTTCCGCCTGATCAAGGGTGGCAGGGTGGCCAAGATTGTGTGGAAGGAATCCCTAAAATGTTACGACATGAATCAGTATCATAACTCTGGTTTCTATTTGGCTCTTGGTAATCAGATTTTCTTATAACATTTATATGTAAGTTTTGTATAATTATTCAAGCAAGTGAATAGTTGTATTCGACATATTTGAATAACATACATTCTGAAGAAAATAATTGTAATAATAACTTTGGCAGGGCTCATAAAACAGTAAGCTGAGAAGCAGGCCGTGTTCTAGTGTACATACGTTAGGTAAAGAAAAAAATAAGAAAAATAAGCTGTTTTATAGTAATGAAAAGTAATGAAAATATCAGGGCAAGGATAGTTAGTATGGAATTACTCACGATTAAATTATTGTCAGTTTTGTATAATAAGCAATGCTAGTACCAACAATCTTTTGATGCCTGACAATTCATAGCAGCTTCATCAAAACTATATAATACTAGCTGTCCCGGCAAACTTTGTCTTGCCGTCTTGTGGTGGTTTGACAACTGTTGAGCTCAAAATATCACCGCACTCTAGATTGATTTCATTTCGGTCGTGTTGATTTCCTTCCTAGCTCATAGAAAATCAGTTCTTTTTGAATTTTGTTACTTTTCTAGTTGATTTTCGTAACTTTTTGTACATATAAACACAGCCACCACGAATACGAATCGAACCATGCAAGAGTCATCCTGATCGGTCCACCCGTTCTTGAGTTTTGTTGCCTCAAAGGAACTTCAAACTCATTTTTATATATATAGATAGATCACACAAAATAAAATCATAATTGTTGTACATTTTGCCAAGTGGCAGAAACATGATCATTGGCAACCATGAAAACGATGATCCGTGCACATTGATTTCTATTATGTCTTTACTCTCCTGCAAACCATAGCACAGAGCAAAAGGAAAGAAAAATCGCAAGAGACCAATACACGACATAACGGATTTGACGTTTGAGCGGGTGCGTATTGACTAAAAATAAACTCGTTTTTAGGCTGCCTTGATAACACAGCACCGCTCAGGCGTCAAGCGGGGAAACAATTGCATCGGTCGGTACATACAATGCTCAGCCAGCTTGTTTAGAGAGGAGAGAACAATGAAGCACGGTAAAGCGGGTGCGTTTGGTAGCTGCTGAAACAGTAACAGTTGTTTTGGAAATAATTTCATGCTGTTCGAGCAAATTGCTCGAATATACAAACATTCAATGATATTATTTATGAGCAGTTTGAAGTTTGTATGAATAAATATAATAAAATGTAAAAGCTGTCATTCAGCGCTAAATCCGATTTGTGTAATACTCAACACGTAACAATTTGGTCATTCACATAAACCATATTTCATTGAACTATGAATAAAAATCACGACTGCTCGAAAGCTCTCATGGTTTGTAGTCGTTGATGAATTGTGTAATTCTGGTGCATATGTGAGTTCAATGACCTTGCACGAAAATGTTGAAGTATTTACACGTATATGCTCGAGTTTGTTGAAGTATTTGTGAATATTTGTTGATTTTTATGATGATCTGGGAATTCTGGTGAATATTTGAGTTCAATGAGGTTGCTCGAGAGTTCATGAAGTATTTGTGAATAAGCGTTAATTTTTATGATGACCTGGGAATTCTGGTAAATATTTGAGTTCAATGAGCTTGCTCGAGGGTTCATGAAGTATTTGTGAATATTTGTTAATTTTTATGATGACCTGGGAATTCTGGTAAATATTTGAGTTCAATGAGGTTGCTCGAGGGTTCATGAAGTATTTGTGAATAAGTGTTAATTTTTATGATGACCTGGGAATTCTGGTAAATATTTGAGTTCAATGAGCTTGCTCGAGGGTTCATGAAGTATTTGTGAATATTTGTTGATTTTTATGATGACCTGGGGATTCTGGTGAATATTTGGGTTCAATCAGACTGCTCGAGCATTTTTTGAAGTATTTGTGAATATTTGTTGATTTTTATGATGATCTGGGAATTCTGGTGAATATTTGAGTTCAATGAGCTTGCTCGAGGGTTTTTGAAGTATTTGTGAATATTTGTTGGTTTTTATGATGACCTGGGAATTCTGGTGAATATTCGAGTTCAATGAGCTTGCTCGAAGGTTCATGAAGTATTTGTGAATATTTGTTAATTTTTATGATGACCTGGGAATTTCGGTGAATAGTTGAGTTGAATGATTTTACTCGAGGGTTTGTTGAAGTGTTTGTGAATATTTGTTGATTTTTATGATGGTCTGGGAATTCTGGTGAATATTTGAGTTCAATGAGCTTGCTCGAGGGTTCATGAAGTATTTGTGAATATTTGTTGATTTTTATGATGACCTGGGAATTCTGGTGAATATTTGGGATCAATCAGACTGCTCGAGCATTTTTTGAAGTATTTGTGAATATTTGTTGATTTTTATGATGATCTGGGAATTCTGGTGAATATTTGAGTTCAATGAGCTTGATGATGATTAACCTGGGCTTGTTAGGGGAATATCTGTAAATAAAAAGAAAATCGGGTTAAGTACGGTTCCTTTGAATTCCACAAAGAATTTGCATCCTTTGACAGATACGTATTTCGACCTCAACTGTAAGGTCGTCTTCAGTGTCTTGTACTTGACTCGACTTCTCGAGTCTTCGATTTTCTTTTTATTTTCAATGAGCTTGCTCGAACGTTCATGAAGTATTTGTAATTATTTGTTAATTTTTATGATGACCTGGGAATTCTGGTGAATATTTGAGTTTAATGAGCTTGCTCGAGGGTTTTTGAAGTATTTGTGAATATTTGTTGATTTTTATGATGACCTGGGAATTCTGGTGAATATTCGAGTTCAATGAGCTTGCTCGAGGGTTCATGAAGTATTTGTGAATATTTGTTAATTTTTATGATGACCTGGGAATTCTGGTAAATATTTGAGTTCAATGAGCTTGCTCGAGGGTTCATGAAGTATTTGTGAGTATTTGTTGATTGTTATGATGATCTGGAAATTCTGGTGAATATTTGAGTTCAATGAGCTTGCTCGAAGGTTCATGAAGTATTTGTGAATATTTGTTAATTTTTATGATGACCTGGGAATTTCGGTGAATAGTTGAGTTGAATGATTTTACTCGAGGGTTTGTTGAAGTATTTGTGAATATTTGTTGATTTTTATGATGGTTTGGGAATTCTGGTGAATATTTGAGTTCAATGAGCTTGCTCGAGGGTTCATGAAGTATTTGTGAATATTTGTTGATTTTTATGATGACCTGGGAATTCTGGTAAATATTCGAGTTCAATGAGCTTGCTCGAGGGTTTATGAAGTATTTGTGAATATTTGTTAATTTTTATGATGACCTGGGAATTCTGGTAAATATTTGAGTTCAATGAGCTTGCTCGAGGGTTCATGAAGTATTTGTGAATATTTGTTGGTTTTTATGATGACCTGGGAATTCTGGTGAATATTCGAGTTCAATGAGCTTGCTCGAAGGTTCATGAAGTATTTGTGAATATTTGTTAATTTTTATGATGACCTGGGAATTTCGGTGAATAGTTGAGTTGAATGATTTTACTCGAAGGTTTGTTGAAGTGTTTGTGAATATTTGTTGATTTTTATGATGGTCTGGGAATTCTGGTGAATATTTGAGTTCAATGAGCTTGCTCGAGGGTTCATGAAGTATTTGTGAATATTTGTTGATTTTTATGATGACCTGGGAATTCTGGTGAATATTTGGGATCAATCAGACTGCTCGAGCATTTTTTGAAGTATTTGTGAATATTTGTTGATTTTTATGATGATCTGGGAATTCTGGTGAATATTTGAGTTCAATGAGCTTGATGATGATTAACCTGGGCTTGTTAGGGGAATATCTGTAAATAAAAAGAAAATCGGGTTAAGTACGGTTCCTTTGAATTCCACAAAGAATTTGCATCCTTTGACAGATACGTATTTCGACCTCAACTGTAAGGTCGTCTTCAGTGTCTTGTACTTGACTCGACTTCTCGAGTCTTCGATTTTCTTTTTATTTTCAATGAGCTTGCTCGAACGTTCATGAAGTATTTGTAATTATTTGTTAATTTTTATGATGACCTGGGAATTCTGGTGAATATTTGAGTTTAATGAGCTTGCTCGATGGTTTTTGAAGTATTTGTGAATATTTGTTGATTTTTATGATGACCTGGGAATTCTGGTGAATATTCGAGTTCAATGAGCTTGCTCGAGGGTTCATGAAGTATTTGTGAATATTTGTTAATTTTTATGATGACCTGGGAATTCTGGTAAATATTTGAGTTCAATGAGCTTGCTCGAGGGTTCATGAAGTATTTGTGAATATTTGTTGATTGTTATGATGATCTGGAAATTCTGGTGAATATTTGAGTTCAATGAGCTTGCTCGAGAGTTCATGAAGTATTTGTGAATATTTGTTGATTTTTATGATGTCCTGGGAATTCTGGTGAATATTTGGGTTCAATCAGATTGCTCAAGAGTTTGTTGAAGTATTTGTGAATATTTGTTAATTTTAATGATGACCTGGGAATTTTGGTGAATAGTTGAGTAATGATCTGGGAATTCTGGTGAATATTTGAGTTCAATGAGCTTGCTCGAGAGTATTTGAAGTATTTGTGAATAAGTGATGATTTTTATGATGACCTGGGAATTTCGATGAAAAGTTGAGTTGAATGATTTTACTCGAGGGTTTGTTGAAGTATTTGTGAATATTTGTTGATTTTTATGATGATCTGAGAATTCTGGTAAATATTTGAGTTCAATGAGCTTGCTCGAGGGTTCATGAAATATTTGTGAATATTTGTTGATTTTTATGATGATCTGGGAATTCGTGTGAATATTTGAGTTCAATGAGCTTGCTCGAGGGTTCATGAAGTATTTGTGAATATTTGTTGATTTGTTGATCAAGTATTCATTAGAATTCCCAAATAATAACAAAAAATCGAGGAATACTCTAAAACTCTTCAAGAATCCTCGAATAAGCTCGGCAAACTCAAATATTCATTAGAATTCCCAAATAACCACAAAATATCGAGGAAGACTCTTAAACTCTTCAAAAATCCTCGAATAAGCTCAGCAAACTCAAATATTCATTAAAATTCCCAAATAATAACAACAAATCGAGGAATACTCTAAAACTCGTCAAGAATCCTCGAATAAGCTCGGCAAACTCAAATATTCATTAGAATTCCCAAATAATCACAAAATATCAAAGAATACTCTAAAACTCTTCAAAAATGCTCGAATAAGCTCAGCAAACTCAAATATTCATTAGAATTCCCAAATAATAACAACAAATCGAGGAATACTCTAAAACTCTTCAAGAATCCTCGAATAAGCTCGGCAAACTCAGATATTCATTAGAATTCCCAAATAATCACATAAAATCGAGGAATACTCTAAAACTCTTCAAGAAGCCTCGAGCAAGCTCAGTGAACTCAAACATTCATCTGAATTTCTCAGTTATCGTAAAATCGAGGAAAACTCCTAACATTCTTCAAGAATCCTCGAATAAGCTCAGCAAACTCAAATATTCATTCAAATTTCCAAATAATCATAAAACATCGAGGAAGACTCTAAAACTCTTCAAAAATCCTCGAATTAGCTCAGCAAACTCAAATATTCATTAGAATTCCCAAATAATAACAACAAATCGAGGAATACTCTAAAACTCTTCAAGAATCCTCGAATAAGCTCAGCAAACTCAAATATTCATTAGAATTCCATAATAATCACAAAATATCAAAGAATACTCTAAAACTCTTCAGGTATCCTCGAATAAGCTCAGCAAACTCAAATATTCATTAGAATTCCCAAATAATAACAACAAATCGAGGAAAACTCCTAACATTTTTCAAGAATCCTCGAATAAGCTCAGCAAACTCAAATATTCATTAGAATTCCCAAATAATCACAAAATATCGAGGAATACTCTAAAACTCTTCAAGAATCCTCGAATAAGCTCAGCAAACTCAAATATTCATTAGAATTCCCAAATAACCACAAAATATCGAGGAGACTCTTAAACTCTTCAAAAATCCTCGAATAAGCTCAGCAAACTCAAATATTCATTAAAATTCCCAAATAATCACAAAATATCGAGGAATACTCTAAAACTCTTCAAGAATCCTCGAATTAGCTCAGCAAACTCAAATATTCATTAGAGTTCCCAAATAATAACAACAAATCGAGGAATACTCTAAAACTCTTCAAGAATCCTCGAATAAACTCAGTAAACTCAAATGTTCATTAGAATTCCCAAATAATCACAAAATATCGAGGAATACTATAAAACTCTTCAAGAATCCTCGAATAAACTCAGCAAACTCAAATATTCATTAGAATTCCCAAATAATCACAAAATATCGAGGAATACTCTAAAACTCTTCAGGAATCCTCGAATTAGCTCAGCAAACTCAAATATTCATTAGAATTCCCAAATAATCACAAAATATCGAGGAATACTCTGAAACTCTTCAAGAATCCTCGAATAAACTCAGCAAACTCAAATATTCATTAGAATTCCCAAATAATCACAAAATATCGAGGAATACTATAAAACTCTTCAAGAATCCTCGAAGAAACTCAGCAAACTCAAATATTCATTAGAATTCCCAAATAATCACAAAATATCGAGGAATACTCTAAAACTCTTCAAGAATCCTCGAATACACTCAGCAAACTCAAATATTCATTAGAATTCCCAAATAATCACAAAATATCGAGGAATACTCTGAAACTCTTCAAGAATCCTCGAATAAGCTCGGCAAACTCAAATATTCATTAGAATTCCCAAATAACCACAAAATATCGAGGAATACTCTAAAACTCTTCAAGAATCCTCGAATACACTCAGCAAACTCAAATATTCATTAGAATTCCCAAATAATCACAAAATATCGAGGAATACTCTAAAACTCTTCAAGAATCCTCGAATAAGCTCAGCAAACTCAAATATTCATTAAAATTCCCAAATAATCACATAATATCGAGGAATACTCTAAAACTCTTGAAGAAGCCTCGAGCAAGCTCAGTGAACTCAAACATTCATCTGAATTTCTCAGTTATCGTAAAATCGAGGAAAACTCCTAACATTTTTCAAGAATCCTCGAATAAGCTCAGCAAACTCAAATATTCATAAGAATTCCCAAATAATCATAAAATATCGAGGAAGACTCTAAAACTCTTCAAAAATCCTCAAATAAGCTCAGCAAACTCAAATATTCATTGAAATTCCCAAATAATCATAAAATATCGAGGAAGACTCTAAAACTCTTCAAGAATCCTCGAATAAGCTCAGCAAACTCAAATATTCATTAGAATTCCCAAATAATCACATAATATCGAGGAATACTCTAAAACTCTTCAAGAAGCCGCGAGCAAGCTTAGTGAACTCAAACATTCATCTGAATTTCTCAGTTATCGTAAAATCGAGGAAAACTCCTTACATTCTTCAAGAATCCTTGAATAAGCTCAGCAAACTCAGATATTCATAAGTATGTATTCCTAAATAATAACAAAATATCGAGGAATACTCTAAAACCCTTCAAGAATCTTCGAATAAGCTCAGCAAACTCAAATATTCATTAGAATTCCCAAATAATCACAAAATATCGAGGAATACTCTAAAACTCTTCAAGAATCCTCGAATAAACTCAGCAAACTCAAATATTCATTAGAATTCCCAAATAATCACAAAATATCGAGGAATACTATAAAACTCTTCAAGAATCCTCGAATAAACTCAGCAAACTCAAATATTCATTAGAATTCCCAAATAATCACAAAATATCGAGGAATACTCTAAAACTCTTCAAGAATCCTCGAATAAACTCAGCAAACTCAAATATTCATTAGAATTCCCAAATAATAACAACAAATCGAGGAATACTCTAAAACTCTTCAAGAATCCTCGAATAAGCTCAGCAAACTCAAATATTCATTAGAATTCGTGGGCTTCGTGGCCGTACGGTTAGCGGCGGCAGTCGTGTAGGCGTATCGTAAGCCAGGGAGTGTGGGTTCGATTCCCGCTCCAGTCGGTGGAAACTTTTCGTCAAACGAAAAATTCATCACTGGGCCACTGGGTGTTCTGTGTTGTCCGTTGTCTAGTATCAGTAATGTGTTCAGTCTGTGTAGCCTCTGGCTGAAGACGGTGTGAATTGTCTTTTAATTCCCAAATAATCATAAAATATCGAGGAAGACTCTAAAACTCTTCAAGAATCCTCGAATAAGCTCGGCAAACTCAACTATTCATTAGAATTCCCAAATAATAACAACAAATCGAGGAATACTCTAAAACTCTTCAAGAATCCTCGAATAAGCTCAGCAAACTCCGATATTCATTAGAATTCCTAATTAATCACAAAAAAATCGAGGAATACTCTCAAATTTTTCAAGAATCCTCGAGCAAGCTCTGTGAACTCAAATATTATCCAAATTGATTGACGCATGACAAAATTCGGTTAACATTTGGAAGTGGCCACATACCATGGGGCATACATTTAGGGTATTGCTCAGTGTATCTGAACAGGAAAGTCATAAGTGAATTGACTTCTAACGAACTTGATATATTATTTAGTATTAGTAAGTTGTGCATTTGGTATATATTCGAGCAGTCAAAGCGTGTTCCACTAAACGCACCGTGGGAGCAAACGCAGAGCAACATACAGAGGATCATCATTGTGAGCAACATAGGGTTGCCATCTTTGGCTAAACGAAGTACGAGATTGGAATAAAACTTTTTTCGGTCGAGCCAGGATCTTTTCTCATTGGATAATATATTCTGGACTTCCTTGGTTATAGAGTGAATTCCTCACAAACGAAAAATGATCGATTGGCAAAGTAAGCTCTCAACCAATAACCGAGGAAGTTCTCATAGAAAACTAAAGCAGGCTCAGTTCCATTTTGGTCGTTACTTTAGAAAGATGAAAAATATTTTACAGAGAAATAAATAACTTTAGAATATGTAAATATTATTGTTAGAAATGCAACTATGCGTGTTATGCGCATGACCAATCCTGGTAACCCTGAACCCCACCACAATTCCATGTGCTCTTGTTTGTCTGTTACGAGCGGAGAAAATGAGAAAATAATTTCTCTCATATGAGAGAAGTTTCATCACAATTTTTAGATTTTTACTGAAATGAAATGTAGACTACTAAAAATGTACCATAGTTAGCGTACTTTTTTTTGGACTAAAATGATCATAAGAAATATCCTCAGAGATTGTCGGGACGATTTTGCGATCAAATGCCTCTAACTACTTCAAATATTAGAAACAAGTGTCAAGGTGGCGAAAACAGCTTTTGACAACAGTTTACTCTTTTCTAATAAATTCAAATTTGGCTAAGTCTAAGATCATGAAATTTTCACTGAATATTCTAAAATATATTTTGAAGAGATTGTCTTGTGGAAATTGTAATATTTGGCTTCATATTCGAGATATTACGATTGAAGTTCCCAAAATCGAATAATCCTCTCTCTCTCACGAGGAGCGTGACCTCAGACCTTAAGGTCTGAGGTCACGCTCCTCGTGAGAGAGAGAGGATTATTCGATTTTGGGAACTTCAATCGTAATATCTCGAATATGAAGCCAAATATTACAATTTCCACAAGACAATCTCTTCAAAATATATTTTAGAATATTCAGTGAAAATTTCATGATCTTAGACTTAGCCAAATTTGAATTTATTAGAAAAGAGTAAACTGTTGTCAAAAGCTGTTTTCGCCACCTTGACACTTGTTTCTAATATTTGAAGTAGTTAGAGGCATTTGATCGCAAAATCGTCCCGACAATCTCTGAGGATATTTCTTATGATCATTTTAGTCCAAAAAAAAGTACGCTAACTATGGTACATTTTTAGTAGTCTACATTTCATTTCAGTAAAAATCTAAAAATTGTGATGAAACTTCTCTCATATGAGAGAAATTATTTTCTCATTTTCTCCGCTCGTAACAGACAAACAAGAGCACATGGAATTGTGGTGGGGTTCAGGGTTACCAGGATTGGTCATGCGCATAACACGCATAGTTGCATTTCTAACAATAATATTTACATATTCTAAAGTTATTTATTTCTCTGTAAAATATTTTTCATCTTTCTAAAGTAACGACCAAAATGGAACTGAGCCTGCTTTAGTTTTCTATGAGAACTTCCTCGGTTATTGGTTGAGAGCTTACTTTGCCAATCGATCATTTTTCGTTTGTGAGGAATTCACTCTATAACCAAGGAAGTCCAGAATATATTATCCAATGAGAAAAGATCCTGGCTCGACCGAAAAAAGTTTTATTCCAATCTCGTACTTCGTTTAGCCAAAGATGGCAACCCTATGTTGCTCACAATGATGATCCTCTGTATGTTGCTCTGCGTTTGCTCCCACGGTGCGTTTAGTGGAACACGCTTTGACTGCTCGAATATATACCAAATGCACAACTTACTAATACTAAATAATATATCAAGTTCGTTAGAAGTCAATTCACTTATGACTTTCCTGTTCAGATACACTGAGCAATACCCTAAATGTATGCCCCATGGTATGTGGCCACTTCCAAATGTTAACCGAATTTTGTCATGCGTCAATCAATTTGGATAATATTTGAGTTCACAGAGCTTGCTCGAGGATTCTTGAAAAATTTGAGAGTATTCCTCGATTTTTTTGTGATTAATTAGGAATTCTAATGAATATCGGAGTTTGCTGAGCTTATTCGAGGATTCTTGAAGAGTTTTAGAGTATTCCTCGATTTGTTGTTATTATTTGGGAATTCTAATGAATAGTTGAGTTTGCCGAGCTTATTCGAGGATTCTTGAAGAGTTTTAGAGTCTTCCTCGATATTTTATGATTATTTGGGAATTAAAAGACAATTCACACCGTCTTCAGCCAGAGGCTACACAGACTGAACACATTACTGATACTAGACAACGGACAACACAGAACACCCAGTGGCCCAGTGATGAATTTTTCGTTTGACGAAAAGTTTCCACCGACTGGAGCGGGAATCGAACCCACACTCCCTGGCTTACGATACGCCTACACGACTGCCGCCGCTAACCGTACGGCCACGAAGCCCACGAATTCTAATGAATATTTGAGTTTGCTGAGCTTATTCGAGGATTCTTGAAGAGTTTTAGAGTATTCCTCGATTTGTTGTTATTATTTGGGAATTCTAATGAATATTTGAGTTTGCTGAGTTTATTCGAGGATTCTTGAAGAGTTTTAGAGTATTCCTCGATATTTTGTGATTATTTGGGAATTCTAATGAATATTTGAGTTTGCTGAGTTTATTCGAGGATTCTTGAAGAGTTTTATAGTATTCCTCGATATTTTGTGATTATTTGGGAATTCTAATGAATATTTGAGTTTGCTGAGTTTATTCGAGGATTCTTGAAGAGTTTTAGAGTATTCCTCGATATTTTGTGATTATTTGGGAATTCTAATGAATATTTGAGTTTGCTGAGCTTATTCGAAGATTCTTGAAGGGTTTTAGAGTATTCCTCGATATTTTGTTATTATTTAGGAATACATACTTATGAATATCTGAGTTTGCTGAGCTTATTCAAGGATTCTTGAAGAATGTAAGGAGTTTTCCTCGATTTTACGATAACTGAGAAATTCAGATGAATGTTTGAGTTCACTAAGCTTGCTCGCGGCTTCTTGAAGAGTTTTAGAGTATTCCTCGATATTATGTGATTATTTGGGAATTCTAATGAATATTTGAGTTTGCTGAGCTTATTCGAGGATTCTTGAAGAGTTTTAGAGTCTTCCTCGATATTTTATGATTATTTGGGAATTTCAATGAATATTTGAGTTTGCTGAGCTTATTTGAGGATTTTTGAAGAGTTTTAGAGTCTTCCTCGATATTTTATGATTATTTGGGAATTCTTATGAATATTTGAGTTTGCTGAGCTTATTCGAGGATTCTTGAAAAATGTTAGGAGTTTTCCTCGATTTTACGATAACTGAGAAATTCAGATGAATGTTTGAGTTCACTGAGCTTGCTCGAGGCTTCTTCAAGAGTTTTAGAGTATTCCTCGATATTATGTGATTATTTGGGAATTTTAATGAATATTTGAGTTTGCTGAGCTTATTCGAGGATTCTTGAAGAGTTTTAGAGTATTCCTCGATATTTTGTGATTATTTGGGAATTCTAATGAATATTTGAGTTTGCTGAGTGTATTCGAGGATTCTTGAAGAGTTTTAGAGTATTCCTCGATATTTTGTGGTTATTTGGGAATTCTAATGAATATTTGAGTTTGCCGAGCTTATTCGAGGATTCTTGAAGAGTTTCAGAGTATTCCTCGATATTTTGTGATTATTTGGGAATTCTAATGAATATTTGAGTTTGCTGAGTGTATTCGAGGATTCTTGAAGAGTTTTAGAGTATTCCTCGATATTTTGTGATTATTTGGGAATTCTAATGAATATTTGAGTTTGCTGAGTTTCTTCGAGGATTCTTGAAGAGTTTTATAGTATTCCTCGATATTTTGTGATTATTTGGGAATTCTAATGAATATTTGAGTTTGCTGAGTTTATTCGAGGATTCTTGAAGAGTTTCAGAGTATTCCTCGATATTTTGTGATTATTTGGGAATTCTAATGAATATTTGAGTTTGCTGAGCTAATTCGAGGATTCCTGAAGAGTTTTAGAGTATTCCTCGATATTTTGTGATTATTTGGGAATTCTAATGAATATTTGAGTTTGCTGAGTTTATTCGAGGATTCTTGAAGAGTTTTATAGTATTCCTCGATATTTTGTGATTATTTGGGAATTCTAATGAACATTTGAGTTTACTGAGTTTATTCGAGGATTCTTGAAGAGTTTTAGAGTATTCCTCGATTTGTTGTTATTATTTGGGAACTCTAATGAATATTTGAGTTTGCTGAGCTAATTCGAGGATTCTTGAAGAGTTTTAGAGTATTCCTCGATATTTTGTGATTATTTGGGAATTTTAATGAATATTTGAGTTTGCTGAGCTTATTCGAGGATTTTTGAAGAGTTTAAGAGTCTCCTCGATATTTTGTGGTTATTTGGGAATTCTAATGAATATTTGAGTTTGCTGAGCTTATTCGAGGATTCTTGAAGAGTTTTAGAGTATTCCTCGATATTTTGTGATTATTTGGGAATTCTAATGAATATTTGAGTTTGCTGAGCTTATTCGAGGATTCTTGAAAAATGTTAGGAGTTTTCCTCGATTTGTTGTTATTATTTGGGAATTCTAATGAATATTTGAGTTTGCTGAGCTTATTCGAGGATACCTGAAGAGTTTTAGAGTATTCTTTGATATTTTGTGATTATTATGGAATTCTAATGAATATTTGAGTTTGCTGAGCTTATTCGAGGATTCTTGAAGAGTTTTAGAGTATTCCTCGATTTGTTGTTATTATTTGGGAATTCTAATGAATATTTGAGTTTGCTGAGCTAATTCGAGGATTTTTGAAGAGTTTTAGAGTCTTCCTCGATGTTTTATGATTATTTGGAAATTTGAATGAATATTTGAGTTTGCTGAGCTTATTCGAGGATTCTTGAAGAATGTTAGGAGTTTTCCTCGATTTTACGATAACTGAGAAATTCAGATGAATGTTTGAGTTCACTGAGCTTGCTCGAGGCTTCTTGAAGAGTTTTAGAGTATTCCTCGATTTTATGTGATTATTTGGGAATTCTAATGAATATCTGAGTTTGCCGAGCTTATTCGAGGATTCTTGAAGAGTTTTAGAGTATTCCTCGATTTGTTGTTATTATTTGGGAATTCTAATGAATATTTGAGTTTGCTGAGCTTATTCGAGCATTTTTGAAGAGTTTTAGAGTATTCTTTGATATTTTGTGATTATTTGGGAATTCTAATGAATATTTGAGTTTGCCGAGCTTATTCGAGGATTCTTGACGAGTTTTAGAGTATTCCTCGATTTGTTGTTATTATTTGGGAATTTTAATGAATATTTGAGTTTGCTGAGCTTATTCGAGGATTTTTGAAGAGTTTAAGAGTCTTCCTCGATATTTTGTGGTTATTTGGGAATTCTAATGAATATTTGAGTTTGCCGAGCTTATTCGAGGATTCTTGAAGAGTTTTAGAGTATTCCTCGATTTTTTGTTATTATTTGGGAATTCTAATGAATACTTGATCAACAAATCAACAAATATTCACAAATACTTCATGAACCCTCGAGCAAGCTCATTGAACTCAAATATTCACACGAATTCCCAGATCATCATAAAAATCAACAAATATTCACAAATATTTCATGAACCCTCGAGCAAGCTCATTGAACTCAAATATTTACCAGAATTCTCAGATCATCATAAAAATCAACAAATATTCACAAATACTTCAACAAACCCTCGAGTAAAATCATTCAACTCAACTTTTCATCGAAATTCCCAGGTCATCATAAAAATCATCACTTATTCACAAATACTTCAAATACTCTCGAGCAAGCTCATTGAACTCAAATATTCACCAGAATTCCCAGATCATTACTCAACTATTCACCAAAATTCCCAGGTCATCATTAAAATTAACAAATATTCACAAATACTTCAACAAACTCTTGAGCAATCTGATTGAACCCAAATATTCACCAGAATTCCCAGGACATCATAAAAATCAACAAATATTCACAAATACTTCATGAACTCTCGAGCAAGCTCATTGAACTCAAATATTCACCAGAATTTCCAGATCATCATAACAATCAACAAATATTCACAAATACTTCATGAACCCTCGAGCAAGCTCATTGAACTCAAATATTTACCAGAATTCCCAGGTCATCATAAAAATTAACAAATATTCACAAATACTTCATGAACCCTCGAGCAAGCTCATTGAACTCGAATATTCACCAGAATTCCCAGGTCATCATAAAAATCAACAAATATTCACAAATACTTCAAAAACCATCGAGCAAGCTCATTAAACTCAAATATTCACCAGAATTCCCAGGTCATCATAAAAATTAACAAATAATTACAAATACTTCATGAACGTTCGAGCAAGCTCATTGAAAATAAAAAGAAAATCGAAGACTCGAGAAGTCGAGTCAAGTACAAGACACTGAAGACGACCTTACAGTTGAGGTCGAAATACGTATCTGTCAAAGGATGCAAATTCTTTGTGGAATTCAAAGGAACCGTACTTAACCCGATTTTCTTTTTATTTACAGATATTCCCCTAACAAGCCCAGGTTAATCATCATCAAGCTCATTGAACTCAAATATTCACCAGAATTCCCAGATCATCATAAAAATCAACAAATATTCACAAATACTTCAAAAAATGCTCGAGCAGTCTGATTGATCCCAAATATTCACCAGAATTCCCAGGTCATCATAAAAATCAACAAATATTCACAAATACTTCATGAACCCTCGAGCAAGCTCATTGAACTCAAATATTCACCAGAATTCCCAGACCATCATAAAAATCAACAAATATTCACAAACACTTCAACAAACCTTCGAGTAAAATCATTCAACTCAACTATTCACCGAAATTCCCAGGTCATCATAAAAATTAACAAATATTCACAAATACTTCATGAACCTTCGAGCAAGCTCATTGAACTCGAATATTCACCAGAATTCCCAGGTCATCATAAAAACCAACAAATATTCACAAATACTTCATGAACCCTCG
Organism: Aedes albopictus; assembly: GCF_035046485.1. NCBI lineage: Eukaryota > Metazoa > Arthropoda > Insecta > Diptera > Culicidae > Aedes > Aedes albopictus. Next base: position 131,202,071 of record NC_085136.1, on the reverse strand, counting down.
AGCAAGCTCATTGAACTCAAATATTTACCAGAATTCCCAGGTCATCATAAAAATTAACAAATATTCACAAATACTTCATAAACCCTCGAGCAAGCTCATTGAACTCGAATATTTACCAGAATTCCCAGGTCATCATAAAAATCAACAAATATTCACAAATACTTCATGAACCCTCGAGCAAGCTCATTGAACTCAAATATTCACCAGAATTCCCAAACCATCATAAAAATCAACAAATATTCACAAATACTTCAACAAACCCTCGAGTAAAATCATTCAACTCAACTATTCACCGAAATTCCCAGGTCATCATAAAAATTAACAAATATTCACAAATACTTCATGAACCTTCGAGCAAGCTCATTGAACTCAAATATTCACCAGAATTTCCAGATCATCATAACAATCAACAAATACTCACAAATACTTCATGAACCCTCGAGCAAGCTCATTGAACTCAAATATTTACCAGAATTCCCAGGTCATCATAAAAATTAACAAATATTCACAAATACTTCATGAACCCTCGAGCAAGCTCATTGAACTCGAATATTCACCAGAATTCCCAGGTCATCATAAAAATCAACAAATATTCACAAATACTTCAAAAACCCTCGAGCAAGCTCATTAAACTCAAATATTCACCAGAATTCCCAGGTCATCATAAAAATTAACAAATAATTACAAATACTTCATGAACGTTCGAGCAAGCTCATTGAAAATAAAAAGAAAATCGAAGACTCGAGAAGTCGAGTCAAGTACAAGACACTGAAGACGACCTTACAGTTGAGGTCGAAATACGTATCTGTCAAAGGATGCAAATTCTTTGTGGAATTCAAAGGAACCGTACTTAACCCGATTTTCTTTTTATTTACAGATATTCCCCTAACAAGCCCAGGTTAATCATCATCAAGCTCATTGAACTCAAATATTCACCAGAATTCCCAGATCATCATAAAAATCAACAAATATTCACAAATACTTCAAAAAATGCTCGAGCAGTCTGATTGATCCCAAATATTCACCAGAATTCCCAGGTCATCATAAAAATCAACAAATATTCACAAATACTTCATGAACCCTCGAGCAAGCTCATTGAACTCAAATATTCACCAGAATTCCCAGACCATCATAAAAATCAACAAATATTCACAAACACTTCAACAAACCCTCGAGTAAAATCATTCAACTCAACTATTCACCGAAATTCCCAGGTCATCATAAAAATTAACAAATATTCACAAATACTTCATGAACCTTCGAGCAAGCTCATTGAACTCGAATATTCACCAGAATTCCCAGGTCATCATAAAAACCAACAAATATTCACAAATACTTCAAAAACCCTCGAGCAAGCTCATTGAACTCAAATATTCACCAGAATTCCCAGATCATCATAAAAATCAACAAATATTCACAAATACTTCAAAAAATGCTCGAGCAGTCTGATTGAACCCAAATATTCACCAGAATCCCCAGGTCATCATAAAAATCAACAAATATTCACAAATACTTCATGAACCCTCGAGCAAGCTCATTGAACTCAAATATTTACCAGAATTCCCAGGTCATCATAAAAATTAACACTTATTCACAAATACTTCATGAACCCTCGAGCAACCTCATTGAACTCAAATATTTACCAGAATTCCCAGGTCATCATAAAAATTAACAAATATTCACAAATACTTCATGAACCCTCGAGCAAGCTCATTGAACTCAAATATTTACCAGAATTCCCAGGTCATCATAAAAATTAACGCTTATTCACAAATACTTCATGAACTCTCGAGCAACCTCATTGAACTCAAATATTCACCAGAATTCCCAGATCATCATAAAAATCAACAAATATTCACAAATACTTCAACAAACTCGAGCATATACGTGTAAATACTTCAACATTTTCGTGCAAGGTCATTGAACTCACATATGCACCAGAATTACACAATTCATCAACGACTACAAACCATGAGAGCTTTCGAGCAGTCGTGATTTTTATTCATAGTTCAATGAAATATGGTTTATGTGAATGACCAAATTGTTACGTGTTGAGTATTACACAAATCGGATTTAGCGCTGAATGACAGCTTTTACATTTTATTATATTTATTCATACAAACTTCAAACTGCTCATAAATAATATCATTGAATGTTTGTATATTCGAGCAATTTGCTCGAACAGCATGAAATTATTTCCAAAACAACTGTTACTGTTTCAGCAGCTACCAAACGCACCCGCTTTACCGTGCTTCATTGTTCTCTCCTCTCTAAACAAGCTGGCTGAGCATTGTATGTACCGACCGATGCAATTGTTTCCCCGCTTGACGCCTGAGCGGTGCTGTGTTATCAAGGCAGCCTAAAAACGAGTTTATTTTTAGTCAATACGCACCCGCTCAAACGTCAAATCCGTTATGTCGTGTATTGGTCTCTTGCGATTTTTCTTTCCTTTTGCTCTGTGCTATGGTTTGCAGGAGAGTAAAGACATAATAGAAATCAATGTGCACGGATCATCGTTTTCATGGTTGCCAATGATCATGTTTCTGCCACTTGGCAAAATGTACAACAATTATGATTTTATTTTGTGTGATCTATCTATATATATAAAAATGAGTTTGAAGTTCCTTTGAGGCAACAAAACTCAAGAACGGGTGGACCGATCAGGATGACTCTTGCATGGTTCGATTCGTATTCGTGGTGGCTGTGTTTATATGTACAAAAAGTTACGAAAATCAACTAGAAAAGTAACAAAATTCAAAAAGAACTGATTTTCTATGAGCTAGGAAGGAAATCAACACGACCGAAATGAAATCAATCTAGAGTGCGGTGATATTTTGAGCTCAACAGTTGTCAAACCACCACAAGACGGCAAGACAAAGTTTGCCGGGACAGCTAGTATTATATAGTTTTGATGAAGCTGCTATGAATTGTCAGGCATCAAAAGATTGTTGGTACTAGCATTGCTTATTATACAAAACTGACAATAATTTAATCGTGAGTAATTCCATACTAACTATCCTTGCCCTGATATTTTCATTACTTTTCATTACTATAAAACAGCTTATTTTTCTTATTTTTTTCTTTACCTAACGTATGTACACTAGAACACGGCCTGCTTCTCAGCTTACTGTTTTATGAGCCCTGCCAAAGTTATTATTACAATTATTTTCTTCAGAATGTATGTTATTCAAATATGTCGAATACAACTATTCACTTGCTTGAATAATTATACAAAACTTACATATAAATGTTATAAGAAAATCTGATTACCAAGAGCCAAATAGAAACCAGAGTTATGATACTGATTCATGTCGTAACATTTTAGGGATTCCTTCCACACAATCTTGGCCACCCTGCCACCCTTGATCAGGCGGAAATGTTTTCCTCTCTGAGAGAACTACAACGTGCTTTCTAAACGACAACACGTGACAATATCAATTTTTTAACGGACGAGCTTGACCTCAGACCTTAACTCCTTCAACACGTCTACCGTGATGTTGATTTCGTCGTCTCGGGTAAATCTTGTCTGAAAAATAAAAGGATACAACTATTTACGCATCATCCAAAAATTAAGTTAAAAGTAAAGTTTAAGAGATTTTGAAGTTTTAAAGGAAGACCAATCTAGTACCATGGACAGACAGGCATGTGGTAGGGTGCGAGACCATTTTCGCGGAGGTACTTACTACTTACAGCTCAGTAATTTTTATCTCAAATGACTTATATCATGTACACGGTGAGCCTACGTTCAGTTTAAGCCATTTGAAATAAAATAGACTTAACTGAAAGCAACCCCTTGCCCAAATGGTCCCGCATGACAAGAAAATTGTTATATGGCGGTTTTGAACGAAGAAAATAACTTGTATGGATCTCATGGTCAAGGGCAATGGCGAGAACGCGTGAGAAGAATTACTGGGGACTCACGGTCTACTTACCTGGGGTATTTTATGTGCATCTTTCAGCCGCATCGTTTGCTTCCCGGCACGATGAGTGCAATCATCTGACAACTATTTGTCGCTCTCCAGCTCATCGCAATTTTTCTTGCACTTCTTGTACTTCTGCTCGAGCTCAAGGTGATTTTGTTCCGATTGTTTATACAAAGATTCCCAATCGTTTACGTAATTGGCTGCTTCTTGATAATTTGCTTGATTTGAGTCTTTCAAATCAATCGGGCACTCGCCATCTTCGTCCTTATTATCAATTACCACGGTTTATGAGGACCGCTTTCGCCAATGTTCTCCAATTGTTCTTGCACTCGAACTGCGATCATCGCAGCAGCATGCTGCGATGTAAATAATAGAGCCAACGTGTCTTTTCCAGACTCGTTCGTACAATGATTTTCCAGTACTTTGGAAGTCTCTCCGATGTGTTCATTTCCACCAGGATTGGATAACAATTAGACATTAAAGTTTACTGCCGGCTCGACGATTTTCGGAGGTTCTGGTGGCTTAGATGATTGCTCTTCGTGCTTGAGTGCGGCTTGTAGCTGAAATACAAATAAATGACTGTATAACTTCTTCGTTTGTAATATTCCACCCAGCTGGTCGCAGTTAGACCCTTGACATCGAATATGTTTTCTACTAGTGGGGGTACTAGACCAACTGTTGTTTCCATCCGCTTCCAGAACTGCTCTTGCAATTTGTTTTATAATATAAGTTTCTCGTCTTAGTGAATAGTAAATTTAATATAGGGTTAGATTCATTACTTACAATCACACGCCTTCTGTCCAAATTGTCCATTTCACCGAATTAACTTTTGAACAACCAATACGAAACACGCGACAACGGTTTTCTTCAGAAACTGTGTTTTGACGTTCGCATATATGTATATCTATGCTGAGTTGATGGAAAATTTATAAAAATGCATTTGCATACATTAGATGCAAATTGAATGCACATTCAAAGAGTGATCTGCCCCTTGACCCAGGGTCATGGTGACGGGCTTGGTGGTCTAGTGGCTACCACTTCTGATGATATAAGGTCCTGGGTTCAATCCCTGACCCGTCCCTTTCCTCCGTCCTTGTATCTTTCTATCTCTTTATCTCTTTCTCTTCTCTACATATACAATAATTGTGTATTCATAAGATCATAGCCATCACTAGAACAGAAACGAGTTAAAAAATCCGTTTCTCTTCCTTCCAACTTTTCTATAGCAGAGTTTCAATCTATCATATTTATAACGCCCACGAGTTATGCAATCAAGCGGAACTGTGACGCAATATCTTCAGAGTAATAAATGCACTAATGTATCATTTTACGCCAACTCCCCCGTAACTTGACAGATGAGCTCAGTTTCGCGTACCTACTTGCAAATCGCAGATGTCGCTACTGTTCGTAAACAACGGGTCCATCCTTCACTGACGCAACCATTTTTGTCCATGCGAAAACATATTTTTGTTTCGTGGTGAGTGGAAGCCAACAAGAGGCTAGCGTTTCGTATCAAAAGGACGTATTCAACAGAAGCGCAAAAACTAATGTTCATTAAATTGAAATTATTTTGATTTTTTTTTTTGTTGTTCTAAGAAATGTAATAAAAGCACATGTTTAAACGGTCTTGCATATAATTGGTGACTCACGGCGTGTGTATGGGAAAGGTTTATAACAAAAAAATAGGCATCGTCAAATTTTTCGCTATTCAAAAATAGAGGCTTTCAGCTTTCATTTGCACGGTCCCTCAAAAAAATCCACCGAGGGATCTCGAACAACTTTTTCAGAATACTGTTTTTCCCCATACAAAATGAACGGTTCCAAATTAATCCCTATTTCTACTTAACAAACATACCCAATTTTTGTATGAAAAAGTTCCCCCGATGGAATATTTCGATGTTGGGCTTGAATGAAAGCTAGAAGCGTCAACTTTCACGTAACGTAAAAATTAGCGATGCCTATTTTTTTGTAATAAATTTCTTCTACCAGACACACCGTGGACTGCGCATACTAGACCAAACCGAAGATCAAACTCGAAAAAAAACATCTGCAAATGATTATTTTTAACTTCCGTTTTGGCTTTGCCGCCAGATATGTAGCTGTAAAATGTTAGCATAAGTAACCTAATTTATTACTTGCCAGTGCTTAATAACCGCACTAGAAGAAAACATGGGTTTCTTATTAATTTTATGAAAGCCGACTATTTTGCCTTTACCCGTTTTATAGATATATTGTTCGCTTCTAGTAAACAAATTCATCATGCCGCACTTAATTTGCATTTATCTACCACAAAAAGCGCAAACAACAAATTAAGGCTTTAGTTTAATGTTTTAGTATTTTTTTGTGCGGTTTGTTATTGTCGGTTTTCGTCCTTTTCAAAAGTAGCGCTTGCCGCTTTTAATCTCATCAGTACCAACCGGACCAAATTTTTTAGGTACGCTGACGTTGTTCGGCAGCTGTCAAGAAGCTCCCGGGTTGTCTTACGCCTGGCATCCACGCACCAATGTGTGAACCCATTGTCAACCATATCCCACCAACACTCCGACATACGCATGACTTTGTGCAGACGCAGAGGTATATTCGGTCTAATGTGGATACAACACACTTAATTTTGATTACCGAGTTCGGTAATTTTTTGACGAGATTAAAACTGCTGAGCACCGAACTCGTTCAGCAAAAATGTATTGTTTACCTTTTCCATACGATTTTGACAGTTGTTTTACTGAACCTCAGTAAAATCGATTACCGAAACTACCGAGATCGTACTGCTGTTATAATCTCGTCAAAAAAGTACCGAACAGGCAATTCAGAATTAAGTGTGAAATTATTGCAATCATCACTTCCTTCCCCTTCCCCACATTGACCTGCAACCTGCCATGGCAGGCGCCATTGTCGCCTTAAAATAAAAGATCACTAACGCTCACACACTGAAGATGACTGTTAGACCCCGGCAGAGATCTCATTGGTTCCTTGAGTGAGTGTAGCTGGTCTGGCGATACTGGAGTAGCATCCACGGGCGGTCAATCAAGCTCAACCTCTGTAATGTTCCACCCAGCGTTATGGTGACCACACAGAGTTTTTGAACAGACCATTAAAAAATGAACGATGTAAGAAACGAGTAGAGTGAAAAGTCTGTTAGTCTGTGAACGGCATTAGTGTTAAAAATACTATAAACTATTGACTTGTGGAGGCGAAGACAAACTGTAGCCAAATGAACTGTCAAATCGTGTAGCCAAATGAACATGACGTCACAATTTCAATAACGACAATGAATTGCGTCAAGGATTGCGATGTTCGCTATCACCATATTCATCAACACCTCACAATCAAAAAGTGACATTCTTTAAGACTTAAAATTGTATTGAAAAGAAACTCTTTGTGAGAAAAGCATTGTTATTTTTCCTTAATTATTTAAAAGTGGTTTCTTTTATTTCACCAGTGTCGTATAAGATCAGCACAGTATCATTAATCGACGCTTCCAGCACATTCCGCGGCTTTCGCGGTATTGTTCGTGACGGTTTAACAGCTGGACAATGGGCCGTAAACGCTCGCTTCGTGTTGGTTCTTCCTGATCAGGTCCTGCACATGTAGTTTCGTCTCGACGTCGATTGACGGTTTGCGGGTTGCCAACGGGTGACAAACGCAGGTTGCGATTCCTTAATCCGAATACCGGTCGGCAAAGGCTGATAGCAGTTCCTGGTGAGCCAAGTTTTAATCAATCATAGAATACAGTATGGCTCAATCGAACATCAACAGCACAATAGAACCATTTCCTAAAGGGAACTCTTTTGAGGATTGGATTGAACGATTTGGGGATGTTTTTAACATGAACAAGGTTCTCGATGATAAAAAGCGGGACCATTTCGTTACAATCAGTGGCCTAGTAATTTTCAGGGAACTTAAATTGTTGTATCCCAATATCATGTATATCATGTACAGAGGTTAAAATTTAACGTAAGAGTACAGCAGCCGGATGAAATACTAGAAGATTTCGTGTTGTCTGTGAAACTTCAGGCGGAATTTTGCAATTTCGAGTATTTCATGAAGATGGCAATTCGTGACCGTATTATAGCTGGGGTTCGGGACAAAGCTTTACAACAAAGATTATTTGGCTCGGTAGCTTAGTTGGTAAAGCACTTATCTAGCAAATAAGGGTCGTGAGTTCAAATCTCACCTGAGCTGTGGATTTTTTCCCAATTTAACCAATAATTTACCCATCTGTACATATGTACGTTGAGTTATTTGAAATTCATAAATATTATTGAATGAGGAAAAGTTTACTTTAGAGATGGCTGAGAAGTTAAGGACAAACGTGTTGAAATCCCGCTTCAACAGTGCATCAGAACTTCAAACGCACAAATCTCAAGAAGCAAGTTTCACACAACAGTGCATTTCATTATTCTGTTCTTGTTCACTCGTAATAAGCTTAAAATAAGAAGATCAGGTGCGCTGATTTTGTTTACGAAGAGATTTGTGCCCTCAAAATCGTGAGTAGGTACCATAGTCGGCCATTGTGGCGGCCATTTTGGGATTCTAACAAGTCTGTCCTTAATAGTAACTTGGAAAATTGCCAAAAATAATGCAAAAAACATGGACTACGGCAACAGTATGGATCAAATAGCTGCTCTGAAGGCTTCGAGTTTCCCGGGGGCAAGGTTGAATAAGTTGGCCAACACAATGGAAATGGCAGCCAGGGCAAATACCATTACAGGAATTGAGCCAAATCTAGGATCCGTTAAGAATAGATTACCCAAGTAACAATTTCAATTCCTTTTAGATTTGACTATTTTTATGGAAGCTTTATCACAGCATGACCAATTCATGGAACATTTGTAGTTGTTTTTATCAAGAGAAAACAATCTTCGTTCGTTTACGTATTTTAAGTAGTCTTCAATCTAATTTTGAAATTCGCGCATAAAACAACTGAATTTACAAGAGCATTGAAACTTATAATAAGTTTTAAGGCGTAGGGGGATTAGGGGCATAATGGACACCCTAAGCAAATGAGTATGTTAGGCCTGTATAACAGATAAAAACTTAATATATTATCAGTTAGCTTACAACTTTAACTTGTTTCCTACATATTTCAATCATTTACAGCAGGTAGAATGTCATTATTGTGAAGAAATAATGAATTGTAAACCGTGTGTTTTTTGGGGCTGTCAGGAAAGGTATGGGGCGAAACGGACACCCATCGGGGCATAATGGACACCCCTGCATATTTTATGCTGTATCTTTGATAATATCGGCCAGGTAAGTAATTTGCCTACGGAGATCAATACCACAGATATAATACTCCATCTTAGACGAGTTTACATTACATCAAAGTTAATTAAATAAATTTTAGGCTAAAATAATCGGATTGATTTTTCCAAACTCTCTAAAACGCCTAACAGTATGCAACGCGCGTACATCCATTCATAATTGCCAGTGTTCATTTCGCCCCGCATCGACTACAGCAGTGAAATTGCTATTTTGAGTAAGTTCTGATCAAAACTATAATACTTTATACATTGCTAAATCTGCGTATACATGTAGATAAGTTAACAATTCACTTGTTTATATGGTGAACACACTCAAACACTCGTAATACCTTATTTGCTACTGCTTCGAAATTATAAGAAATCCACCATATGAAAAACATATTTCAATTTCAATGATATTTTGGTTATTTTGAAAGAATATAAATGGTATTTTTGAAAAACAGAACGATGACTTGTTCCTTTACACTTATGCATTAAAAGTTTTACATAAACGTCAACGGTTTCGGCAAAAACAGGGGTGTCCATTTCGCCCCGGGTGTCCATTATGCCCCTAATCCCCCTATTTGAAGTTATTTTCAACACATAACATCAACATATTTTATTAAAAGTTTATGTTTCGTTAATTCAAGTGCATTTCATCTGACTAATCCTCCTTTAAAAACTTCTTGAAGCCTTCTATTCTTGAGCTAGAGCCATTACTCTGGAACAAGAACTATGCGAAACAATAATAAGACAACGAACTATTTAATCAATTCAAATAATGAATGTAACAAATTGGTTGAAAAACCTCGTTCTCATGCAAATATAAACACATAAACATGTTTGCTCACTGATAATTTAGCCATTCTTGTGCTAAAAAGTAATCATGCCAACGAAATAATGATTATACGGCCAATTAAAAATGCGAGTAGCTGGCTGCTGTCGTCTTGCCTTCAACCAGTTCCTCACACAGGCCACAGCTATGCGAATCGAAAATGAAATGGGTACTTACTGTGACTCTGCTCAAGCTCATGCCAAATAGTGTAGTTTTAGTAAGTTGCACTTCATTATTAATTGTAAAAATACAGGGAAACAAAATAGAAATATCACACCTTGACGCGAAACACCGCGAAATATACAGAGACAACTTTCTAGCATCGAAAACGTAAACAAACATTTGTCAAAGGCTGTTACTCTTGAATAAAATGAATAAGTTTCATTTAAGACGAACAAATCTGCCTTAAGATCATAACTAGTAAAAACAATCTTCAATAAAGGCTGTAGCTTTCATGCAAGGTGGCTTGGTTCCATCCTTGTTTTGAGGGGGTTTGGATTAAAGGTAATAACAATTGATGGCAGCTGCATGAGTTTTGTTCGCTTGGAACGGCAGCCATGTTTAGATAGAATTGAAAAAGTGGCGTAGCCTTTTGTTTTTGTAGGAAATTTATGTCTTCGTATATTAATAATTGATATTATTTTTGGGGCGCTTTGTTATTTTCATATGTTTTGGGCGGCATATTAACGAAAAAGTGGGTATGGCACGGAAAATTTTGATTCCCTGTCATCAATGATCTGTCAGGCAATTTTAATGCTTTAGCCATTTCAATTTGATGAAAATTAATTTGCAGTTCAATTAACATTTCATCCATGAAACAAAATTTGTTTACATCTGCATAATGCTTGGTTTAAAAATTTCATTTATTATGCACTGTTGACACTTTTGAGAAAGACAGCTATAAGATCAACATGATTTAAGCTATTCTTGTTAAAGTTTCATGAAGTTCTTATAATCAATCATCAGTGCAAGTACATAAATACAACTAGTTTCAAAGCAGTCTTCGAAAGCAGCTTTGAAGATCTCCTGAAGAGTGGGCCAGATTAGTCTTATGAATGTTTTATGCCTATTTTATCTCGGATTTGCAGAACGAAGAGCTTTATTGCTAAGTTTTATTATTCTATCTTAGAAATTACTTCAGGATTGCCACAAAAGTATAATTGTTACTTGGGTAGGCTAGGTACTCTCCTTATCAAAAAGCTCAGTGGAAAAGGCAAGCAATGGCAGAATAGGCAACCACGGAATCAAGAACAGGATAATGAGAAGAATGGCCAATATAGCATGCCAGATTATTCCAAAATGGCGTACGACTTTTGCGGTGTCAAGAGGCAGATCAGACGGAAGTGTTTTAAACTTAGGAATATGCAAAGGGATGCCGTTCATATGGTCGATGCGAACACTTCTTTATCAAACCTGGACGACTTCTTGAGGCACATGATGAACAGGATGGAAATGGATTCAGACAGTGATCATGAAACAGATGATGAGAACAGTGTTTTTCAATGTAGGGTAATTCTTATATTTTGGACAGGCTTAGGAACGTTGGAAAAATCGTCCCCTAGCTTCCTTAGAAAGTAATTGATTATTTTGCAAAGTTACTAATACGCTTATAATAAGATTGTACTTTGCGTTCCTGATGACACAAACCTTAACGAAAGCATTTTAAGCTGAGAAAATTACATTTTCCTATCGCCTGTTAAAATTGCATTTTGGACACCGAATATATGTTTTGGACACCCTCAGGTACCGTAAAACGGGGTATCATTGATCAGCGGGGTAACATTGATCGGTTTGACCGACCTCATGAAATGTTCAAACAAGCATTTTACATTGAATCAGTTTCTGCCATCGAATGGTATATCGTAATCTGCTATTATTTAACTATTAAATGACATGTAATTCTTGAAAATTGAATTTCATAAACATTGAAATAAATCGATTTTTCCATAACGGTGTTTCGTAATGCAATGAGATACATGGTCAAACATTCATGCATGGCATGAATACTAGATACAATATGAGGTTCGAAATCACTGTATTACTTTAATATCCTAGAGTTTGATTTAATGAACGAAACATCTATGAAAATGCTCTTTTTCAATAAAATATACGATTTATTAGAAGTAGGCTGTCAAATCCTTGAGCCATTGCCTACCTTTAGGCGTTATTCGCGGTTTGGAGGAATTTAATCTTAAAATAACTCAAAAAGTACATAACTTGTAAGAATTTGGAAAACATATTCGAAATCAGCGACCCCGAATTTAGTAAGAAAGAGTATTTTCAACAAAAACGAACATTGATCACTGACATGATCAATGTTACCCCAAATCAACAAAATCAAAAATTAGATTAAAAAGTCTATTTAAACATGTTTAAAAGTTTTACAATACTTTTTCGAGTAGCTTAACACATAATCAGAGGGCCAGTACTTGTTTTAAAAATATAAAACATGTAGCATTTGCTTTAACAAGAGAATTATTCAAGAAAGATCGAAAATTCTGATCAATGTTACCCCGAATTACGGTATATATAATTTGGACAAGGCAATTATCTCAATGTTTAGCCATGCATACTGCTAAATCATGGAAGTAGCATAAATTAACAAATATTTTCTCACGAATAATCTAATTTCTCCGCTTAACAGGCATCTATTTTGATAACTTTTACAGTTTTAATTAAAATAGAAAAAAATATCGCCAGACCCACAGAATACGCCTCCAAGTATGCAATTGTACAGCATCCTCATGTAGTTCGGCAGATGACCAATATATATTTACAGTAGAAAACTAGTAATGTATTTTGGACACCACCTATTTTAAGCGTTCTAGATGAATGTTAAGGCTTTTTACGGCATCATCAGCATCGGCAGCCATGTTTGATATGTGGCTCGAAATTTCAAAGTGATAATTCTCTGCCACCAAAGCGAATATTCGTATGAAAAAGTATCATCCTATATGCTCACTCGCAGTGATTACGATGATACCTTTTCTGCTGCGTTGCTGCAGAATTGGCAGTTTTTTATCACTTCAAAATCGCGAGGCAAATAATCATTGAAAAGCAAAAAGTCAATGATTCGTTTGAAAACTTGGTGTAGCATCATGACACCTTAAGAGTGATTGGTTGCCTAATGCTTCTTTATTGCACATTTTTCATTGCAATAAGGCTTTTAAATTTCTTACAATTATTAATTCAACGATTTTGAGACGAATATTGTATTTATGTGACTGCGAAGTGTATGTCGTCTTGCATGCCTGTGCATTTGAGGGGTTTTAGTAAAATAATTTACATTTTCGATAATTTTGAAGTAAATTCTTAATTGTTAAGCGTATTTTCACCGTAAGTCATCAGAATATGGTCTACTTGATCCAATAATCGATATTGAGAAGTATCTACTTTTATTAGCTCTTCGGAACAAGACATACAACGCCATACCTGTCCAAATTATATTTTTACCCTACTTGTTTTAAAGTATTAATTTGGTAATATATGCAAACTGTTAAAAAATTAAACGCCAAATGATCAATTTCACCCTGAATCATGGTACCTTTTAAACGAAGCCTAAACAATTTAGTAGCTGATTCTTGTATAGACTAACATTACATCACAATAAAGGTTCTCTGAAAACGTTAGCACTGAAAATTTTCCTAAAGAAAATTTGCTTCCAAGACAGCTCCGTACTTCTTCAAGGTACTAATTCGAAACGTCGGGAACAAAGCTGGAGATAGGATGTGGTGGGAAACTGAAGTAGAAGAGTGGACAGTTCAAGACAAACCATGTACCCAACAGATGGACAATGAAAATTTCGGAACTTTCTTGATTGAATTTTCAAAAATTGTTTTGAAGGGGGGGAGTGGCTTTAATGTAGGTAAACGTAAACCCCAAGCAGTGGAGATGCGAAAACTACAGTGTGATGTCGTGTTTTCCACAGCGATGCAAACGCGGCAAGCCGTGAAGTGCCTGGTAGCTACGGAGCAACGGTGGAATGCTATTTGGTTCAATCACTATCTGCCAAACAAACTGTGGAGAAGCTAGAAGACTGTTTTGCACGTTATGGAAAATGCGATGTACTGGTGTCCGACAATGGAAGGTCTTTCACGGCGAACGAATTTGAGGAATTTTGTAAAGCAAGAGGTATTCGACATCTAACATCAGCTCCGTACAGCCCATGCTCAAACGGTGCGGCGGAGAATGCAGTGAAGACGTTCAAAAATGCATTGAAGAAGATGTTAGCAGACACCGGTAATCGTGGTAAGTCTATGGCAACACTGATGAATCAACACCTGCAAATGTATAGAGCAACACCGCACTGTACCACAAATGAGACTCCTTTCAAGTTAATGTTTGGACGAGAAATGAAAACCCGATTTGACGTTCTTCGGAAGGAATCAAATGTTCAACATGTTACGAAGACTTGGAAACTCAACGTGGATAAGAAGGATAAACAATTCGCGGTTGGTGAGGTAGTATATGCGAGGGACTACCGTGATCCAGATCGACAACGATGGATAAAAACCAAGATTACGAGAAGGAAAGGCGAAAACTTGTATGAATGCCACGCTGCGGAAATGGGTACGATAGTAAGACGAACAAATCAAATGTTGAAATACTCCTACGACGACTATGAAGAAGAACCTGGCGCTCGTGGAGGAGATATTCAAGCTATTGAACCTATTCCTGATGACGAGTATTTGTCGGCTGAGGACGACGACATTCCAGAACCGATGATGAATCACCAACAATCAGGCCACTATCGTGAAGATGGAGTTTATAATACTAGAAGCAACCGAATGGTACGAGCTCCGGATCGCTATTAGCTCACGGGGGAGATGTGATGTCGTGTTTTCCACAGCGATGCAAACGCGGCAAGCCGTGAAGTGCCTGGTAGCTACGGAGCAACATTCTACTTAGTAACGTAACTTGTTTATTAGTAATAAAGATTCGTTCCACATTTTCCCATCAAACAAGTTAGACGTTCTTTTAATCGATCGAATACAGAACATACAGGAAATTGTATCTGGAGTGCTACCACGACTTCCTCAGCTGCTCATTTTGTGGGCAAATTGGGAATTTCAATTTTGCAGTAGTTTGTAAAGAATGTCCTGTTAAACTATGCAAAGTCTGTGTCAAAGAATCCAACAGCAAATGCATAATTTGCACATAGAATTGTTTTTTTTTGTACCGTAAAACGGGGTAACTATTTCTTTCGAAATATTTATGAGCCGTAGAATACCACAAACAATGAATCACCCCTCGTTCGGTCACTCCGGGAACGAGTCGTCACTCACTCCCTTGGAACTCACGCACTCACTGCGCTGCCATCGTGACGGAACGAAAATGGACATGAACGTCAAAACGAATAAAAACAAAAATGTGATAAAAAAGTGAAAGTGCAAGTGGTATTGAAATGGAGCTACTGCGGAACAAAACTATTTAAGGAAATAAATTGTTGCGAAAGCTGAGAAAAATTTTACGGAAAGTGTTTTTAAAACTGTATCGGTTGGTTGTTTGAGCTAATTGAGCTGTTTGGGGATCGTGGGAGGGTTTGTTTGTACTTTTAGGTCGACACCCAGGCATCAACATGGCTATGGACGGTGGCGAAAATCCTATTGGAACCGGTTCTAGCGATGGACAACACTTGGTTTATTTGAACTGACTGATTAGATTACACAAGAAGGACGAAAAATACAAAAAAAAATGGACTGCTATTGAAACGATGATTGGCGGATGAAAACGGTAAAGAAGGGCTGAATTGGTCGAGAACAAAACTGACCCTCCCCCCTTATTTAGCGTAATGAACCGTAAATTGAACGAACCCTTAAGGCCCCTTAGTGTCTCATCTCAAAAATTGCTCTACTTATTTGATTCTTATTCCAAACAATCATCAAGCACGATAGTTAGTTGTGTAGCCTTCCTATATCCATTCCATAAATCAGTGCTTCCCAAACTGTGCGCCGCGGCGCCCTGGTGCGCCGCGAACCTTTCCCAGGTGCGCCGCAGGATTTTGGCTGTTGTGACGAAACCAAAAAAAAAACAAACTTTTTATTTGTATTGCGGAACACCTTTAATTTTTTTATTAGCAAAACTAGTGTTGCTCACATTTTTTTAAATCTTTCCTGACTCTTCGATTGTTCCATAGGATTTCTGGTATCCTTTTTTTAACATATAAATTGAAACCACATTTTAAAATTTCAAGTTTTTGAAATTGTTTTAGGAATTCTTAAGCTTCAGCTTAGCTTTTGATTTTACTATAACTTATCCAAAGATTTTAATTTTATGAACATTATTTACGTTCTTTTCATAATAATTACAAGGTATTCGGAACAGCTTGGCGGCATGCAGGTTTGCCGATCTGGTAGTGTGAAGAGCTAGCTTTGACCTTTATGAACCGGACTGTTTCATCATTACTGCCGCAACCTCGCTGAACTCGAATAAGTTTGTTATGCTCGGTTTCATCAATGGGGTTATATGTGGCCAATCCAGGCCCAAAAGGTTAAGTTGTAATTTGCGAAAATAAATTTAATCAAAGTCCACCTGGCAAGTCTTTACAATCTCTTCATGTGTCCCAGTTTGCCGAAATTTTTCCAAAATAAATAAAAGTGTTGCTTTGCAATTTCCGCAAAAAGTTAAATGGTCAAGTACTGTGTAGTCAATTTCTTTCAATAGGAATTCTTTAATTATTGCAATTTGCATCATTATTAATTATTATTAGGGGGATTAGGGGCATAATGGACACCCTAAGCAAACGGGTACGTTAGACCTGTATAACGAAGAAAACCTTAACATGTTATCAGTTGGCTTACAACTTTAACTTGTTTCCTACGTATTTCAATCATTTATAGCAGGTAGAATGTCATTATTGTGAAGAAATAACGATTTTTAAATCGTGTGTTTTTAGGGCTGGCAGGAAAGGTACGGGGCGAAATGGACACCCATCGGGGCATAATGGACACCCCTACATATTTAATGCTAATTCTTTGATTACATCGATCAGTTAAGTCATATGCCTACGGAGATCAATGCCAGAGATATAATACTCCATCTTAGACGAGTTTACATATCATCAAAGTTAATAAAACAAATTTTAGGCAAAAATAATCGGAATGTTTTTTTTGCAATTTCTCATCGTAATAGGCTGTTTTATCTCACGCAAATCTGACAGGAAAAGGCCTACTTTCCCACACCTTATTAACAGTGCTGTAATGATTCATTACAGCACTGATTTGCGTTGCGTAATGAACCATTACAGCACTGTTTTCAGTTTTGGTCAACTTCTTGATGCTTTCTGGACGCAGTTTTGAAAAATTGTGACAACTGCACAGTATAACCTATTATGATCAGATTTTCTTAAACATTGGCAATGAACATCAGTGTGCAGTTTGATGAAAAAGTTTTGTTGAAAACTATCCCCAAGGGTAATTTATGAAATTGCAAAAAACGTTGTACGCAACTCGGTGCAGAACTCGATTTTTCCAGCACTCGTCGTAATTATCGTAAATGTACGACTCGTGCTGTAAAAATCGTCATTCTGCACCTTGTTGCGTAAACTACTATTTCCAAACTCTCTAAAACGCCTAACAGTATGCAATGCTCGTACATCCATTCGTAATAGCCGGTGTTCATTTCGCCCCGAATCGACTACAACATTAAAATTGCTATTTTTAGTAAATTCTGGTCAAAAAAAAAAATACTTCATCCATTGCTAAATCTCCGTATACATGTAGATAAGGTAACAAATCAATTGTTTTTATGGTGGACACACTCCAACACTCATAATACCTTATTTGCTGCTGCTACGAAATTATAAGAATTTCACCATATGAAAAACATATTTCAATTTCAACGATATTTTGGTTATTTTGGAGCAATATAAATGGTACTTTTGAAAAATAGCACCATGACTTGTTCCTTTACTCTTATGCATTAAAAGTTTAACATGAAAGTCAACGGTTTCGCCAAAAACAGGGGTGTCCATTTCGCCCCGGGTGTCCATTATGCCCCTAATCCCCCTATTTATTGCAAAAATTTTTGACTGAATTGTTGAAATTCAGCAGCTTGTTTTACCTTTACATCTGAGTTTCTTCTTATTTTTAAAACATCCATGATATAATTAACGGCATATAATGGAGCATTTCAGCATTATTTATTGGAGCAAAAAATCACTTTTAATGAGAAAATTTTATGTTTTACCGGTACATTTTTTATAAAGTATGGAACGTTTTCAATTCTTTATGGGTAACATTGCACATTTTCATGGAACATATGTTCATTCGTTATGGAGCACTTTTTGATTTTCTATGGAGCATTTGCAATTTGTTATGGTTGCAATAACCTTTTGCCGAAATTAACATGATTTTTGAAAACTCACAAATATATAAAATATCATTGAGAAATAAATTTAAAAAAATAGTTAGTTTTCCAAATATTGATTTCTGAAAACATGATATTAGAGAAGTGTTTCACGATTTTGTCCTGCACACTGTAAAGTGAATGTTGCCCAAAATTAAAAAAAAAAACTTTGTTAAAAACTTTGGTGCGCCGCGACATTTTTGGAAATGTCAAAGGGCGCCGCGATAGCAAAAAGTTTGGGAACCTCTGCCATAAACAAACAAACAAAAATAGCACCTCTTTGTCTCGGTACATTTCGAGAATATGAATCATTTGAAAGCAACACAAGCTGTAAACTACTCTATATATCGATGAATAACAAGGAAACATATCCAAATGTCACTATAGGGTACTGCAAGCACCTGATCTAACCTCACTTGTGTGACAGTTCAGCGAGCTTGTTTACAAGGTGTTAGAATTTTTAACGAGCGGTAAAAATTAAATTTACGTTCTCGGTCTCGTAACCATTATGCTACGGAAATATCGATTATATTCAACTCTACTAGTACAAAATCAATCGTCCAACTACCTTTTTACTTGAATTGCATCGAAAAACAGTTTTGCCGGATCTCCACCAGGGCCAGAGACTAAAGTACCCCACACAATAGTGGTTTCTGCTTTTAGTAGTGTTGCGTGTACGTACACGCTGCATTACACGAACACCACTTGAGTTACTGGTTGAAAATAGTAAACAAAGATCAGCTGTTCCCAGCAAAATCAAATGGGCATATTTTCAACCAGTAGATTTGCATTAGTGTTCGTGACACCGCGCTGCGAAACCACTATGCATACGTTTGCGTGTGCGTGACAGTAGTTTGACACATTTCCCATGGGAAAACTGTCAAAAAAAAACGCAAACCTCGACGGAACGGACGCTATAAGGCAATCTAGCGCCCATCACCCTTCTCTCTCAAGCAGACGCAGAAGATAGCAATTTTTTGTTTAATATTTTCATACGGTAACGTTTCCGTATGAATACAAACCTATCCTCCTCGGGAGCGAAACAGAGAAAGGAAATCAAACGTCAGATCTGGAGCAACATTTGAAAAGGGCCCAAGAAGTCTTGTGTCTTTTTTCGAAAACGCTCCGTAGGGCATAACAGCACGCCCACGCAAATAAACACCGTTATTCGAAAGATCGATGTTTGCTCTATCTGATGGTCTTAGTTTCTGTGAATAAGCTGATGGGGTCTCAGGAGCGACGTTTGAAGTCATTGTTTACCAATGCTTGTATGCCCTTTTCAAATGTTGCTCCAGAGATAGCCTTATGTGTTCCAGGCTTAAGTCCATGTAAACAAGCTCGCTGAACTGTCAGTGCACGGCTTCGTGACGTCATCTTACACGGAGAAACTGAAAAACTCAAAATTAGGTACTTTTAAACTCAATTTTGAGTTCTTTTTCATCTCCCTTTTCATGCGCTCTTTCTATTGTTGTCAGAGAGCGAATAGAGAAACACCCCAACTTTTGCAGTTCCGTGCGTCAAGCCAACACTGAGTTTCTAGCACAGTACTCAAATTTGAGTGAATACGACCTAGTCAAAATTTCGGTTGGGTGAAAAAAACTTAAAATTAGGTTTTTTTTTCACATGGAAGCAAGCGGGAACAACCCAACAAAAACATCGATTCCATCAACTCAAAATTGGCTTGACGCACGCAACCCCGAAGTTGGGTGGAAAGAACTCACTTTTGGGTAGTTTCGTCTCTCCGTGTACAGTATCCTATATGGTAAGTCACCATACCACGATGAGGGTGACAGCCAAAAAATGTAAACACAGTGTAAATACAACTTAACAAAGTTTCGTCAAGTATCGTCAATGCTGGATGTCAAAATTACATGGTAAAAAAAGAAATCAGCTGGTCGCATCTGTCTCATGGCTTATACTTTGCGGGGAACCATGGTGCATATTTGAGCTTAAAGTCCTTTACTGAAAAAAAAACAATCTGTTGCATTTTCATGTGACACCCTCAACATGTTTGCAGAAAATAGTACCTATTCGTTTCTCTACACACAATAGGAAAGAAAATCAACACACTTTAACCCCAATGACAAGAAAATGAAAGCTAATTAACGCCGACAATAAAGATAATCACTGCCCTTTTACGCCCTGCTGTCAGCCATTCAGACAGAAGTCAGCTGTCAGCTAGCCGGAAATGCCCACATGTGTACTGTGTCAGATGGTCCACGCTTCAACATGTGTAAATGGATGTCCGTCCATTTACGCACGAATAGTGCGGCGGAGGATACCATGCCGTAGCGGGAAATTATGCGCGTTTACTCTCCGAACGGAACGAAATGACCGACCAACCTACCACTAGCAATAAGACGAAGACGGCGGCAACCGACGACGTCGCAAATGAGCCCACATTAGGGCCGAAGAAGCTAGATAATTAAATCGTACCCCTCAACCGTTAGCGTACCGCCACCGAAGAGCGTACGTATAGTGGCCTAGTCAGTCTCTGTTATCTGTTGATTTTTATTGTTATCTTAAGACTGTGCGTGGGATTCCTTCGCCGCCGCATCCTTCGTAATCAAAAGATCAACGAATGTTGCGGGGGTGGCAGTGCGGTTGTCTATGTAATTCTAATTAAGCTATTTAATGAAGTCGAAATAATTGCGAGGGAGCAGAGAGACGTGGCTGCTGGCTGGGATTCATTGGAAACTGGTGCCTTCCGGTAATGATTCCGTTCGGGTGGGACGTGAGTCGTTTACACAAGATGTGGTGGAGTGCAGTATAAGGGTAAATGTACGAAGTAAAAGTTCGAACAACTTCAATAGGAGATGTTGGCTACAATGATCTATTGAAATTCGCAGGGCCGACAGCAATCCAAACAGCCTCGTTGAATTAAAGGACACCACTTTGGTTGATCCCTTGCGGCTTGAATCCTTTTCCAGCCATCCGCGAAACAATGAATCACAGCGACCAACGAACCCGGCGAAAATCCTTTGGCCAACGATAAATTAAATCTAAATTAAAAACAACGTATTAATTAAAGGTGCTTCCGTTTAAATCAAGAAGGACCTGAATTACGGTCGCACTCTCGGCTGCATTTGTCTCGGGAGTTTCCTTCCGGTCTGCTTTCTCATCTTCTTTTTTTCTTTTCTTTTGGTCTGATAGTCGCCTCAAAGAAAACAATTCTTCGCCAGCAGACGGACAAAAAACACGTGTAATGAATGACCTGACACCGTCGAAGGCGACGCCTCTCTTCGCACACCAGCCGGATAGGTCTCGGTCCGCTGATTAGGATGTAATTTTTAATTTATATCACCTCCAGCCAGGAACGTATACTTAAGCAAAAGGCGACCGAAGAATCCCTTCTTCACCACACCGAGGGCGTTGGAAAAACTCATTATCCTCACTTGGTGCTTGTAAGAGAGATAAGACAATCCAACGACGACGGTGGCGCACGTGAAGAGTAAAGTGGCTGCCGATAGGCATAATTTCCCTGCGAAGAAGGCCTTCTCTTGTTCGGATGAAAGAGTTCAACATGTATACCTTCTATACCGAGAAAACGTGAATCGTGAAGATGGGCCAAACTGCCTTTGTTGCTGCTCCTTTGGCGGGAAAATATTAAATTAAGATCCAGCGAGTAATCATACTTTGAACCAACAGCCGCAGGCTGTTGGCATAAACGATATTCAAGAAGTGGCTTTAAATTCCAAGCACCAAGAAAATTTCTCCATCTTGGTCATCCTCCGAAGCCACTTTAAGACAAGCGGGAACGGAAACGTGTAACAGCAATCAGCAAACCGGCCATCTCCTGGGACGTAAGGCGAAAATTCACTTTATCAAAACGTCTCGAAATTCCCAACCACAAAATTTATTTAATTTCACACAATCACAGCATGATGATACAAATTTCGGTCTCCGGTAAGAAAACCGAGCGCAAGGAAAAGAACGTGTCCCAAGTCCGTCCGTCCGTCCGTCCATCCATCCATCCCCCATGGCACAAAGTGAAGTCAAGAGTTTTTGGACAAATCCACTTGGGATATTTATTATCCGATTTCGCACTCTACAATTCCGGGCTGCTGGACAACGATGTCAGTGGAATTGCACATTCTGACACTTGATGATGGCTCTTTTCACTTACTTCTCGCAGGTTAGAAACGGAAAAGCACTCCAATTGGAAAATGCTGTCGTCATAGTGTTTCCCTGGGATGTCTTACTGGGTTAGTTTTGGATAGGTTATGCTGGTATCTGAAGATGTCAACTCATCTGCACGTCTAACTATTGATGAGTTTTAATGGTGAAGTTTAAGTAACATAAAGGCCTTTCTGTTAGTCATCCGTAAACCAAAGTAGGGCGAAAGAAGAAGAAACCGATAGCGGTGCAGGAGCTTAGAGACACCAGACCTAGAAAACTTAGGAGGGCAGATGTAATCAAGACTGAACAATCCAATTATTCGGAAGTCGTGGAGGCAATGAGCAGCGACCCAAGCTCGTGAATCTGGAAGCCGATGTGCGCAGTATTAGACGTACTCTTACAGATTAATTGATCCTGGAGCTCAAGCACGACAAGGAACACAAGGGTGCCGTCTACAAATGATGTCTGGAGAAGCGAACCTTGGCGAAAGCGTTGCGGTGAGGGCTCCTACAACGACTCTGAAGGTGAAATACCTAGACGAGATCACTAACGTGAAAGAGCTCATCACGGCACTGCGGCAACAGTGCGAAGTTCAGGTGGCTACCACAGCTGTTAGCCTGCGGAAGGGCCCGACAGGGACACAGGTGGGCTTTGTACAACTACCAGTGGACTGTGGCGGACGCAAATAAGTCCGTTAAATTAAGAAAGCTCAAGGTGGGATGATCAATATGCCAACTGACCTTACACGATCCACCGGAAGCTTGTTTCAGAAACCGGGACCCAAATCATGGGACTGTAAAGGCCCTGACAGGAGCAAGCCGTGTAGGAGATATGGAGGGAAGGGCATAAGGCACAAGGCTTCACAAATCTTCCCAAGTGTTTGATTTGTTCCGGGAAATCTGCGAACAGCAAGCACCCATCGGCATCGGTATCGACTTTCAGAAGCTCCACAGTTTACAAGCCACAGTGCAGGTAACGCAGGTGAACCTGAATCACTGTGACGGAGCCCAACAATATGGAACAATATGCTTGAACGAGAGCCTCTGTCAGAGTGTCAATGCAAATCCCTGGGGTGATGCATAGGTACATGATCGTGATGGCCAAGACAAGAGGTGCAATGGCTCCAACAGAGCAGTCTCCAGAGATGTCGAAGGGAATCATTGAGGGCCTTTTTCGCGTCATGATCCTAGTCTTTGACCTCCTTTCGTAAAACAGCTGGGGAGTGGGTCTGGCGATTAGGAACTTGCGGGGATAGCCGATGACGATAACGTTGTCTCTGGGCCCCAATTGAGCAACAACTCAATCGAGCGAGGTAATTTGGTTTTCGATCAAATCGCTGTCGTTTACTCGATCAGGCGGCATATAACTAAGCACAAATAAAGGTTGCGTCAGCGATCCATAGTTGCCCGACCACCGGACCACCAAGGTGATTTTGCACACGCAATTTGAAGCACGATCGAGCAGCCAGCAAAACAGCATCTCCGGAACTTATGTTGCTATTTGAAGGAGACTGGTCCTGCCTATGGGGGTGGAAGCTCAGGTAAAATATTATCTTCTGGGCGCCCATTAAAAACACCACCCCCGGTGAAGACTGGCACTTAAGGCGAAACTGGAAGCATTTTCTCATTTTTTCGGTTTTTGATTTTTCATTAAATAACGAAGCAATATTTTCAAAATCGGTTTTCGTACACATGTAGAGTATGGATCAAGGTATCTTCTGAATTTTTTTTTTTTTTGAGGTGGAAAATGTTTTCCATTTCTGCAGAAACCATTTTTTTGTGAAATTATGTTCAAAAATGGTTTCTGTAAAAACGAAAAACATTTTCCACTACAAAAAAAAATCAGAAGATACCTTGATCCATACTCTACATGTGTACGAAAACCGATTTTGAAAATATTGCTTCGTTATTTAATAAAAAATCAAAAACCGAAAAGTGAGGAAATGCTTCCAGTTTCGCCGTGTGAAGAATTAGCAATAAGTTAAAATTCACAAATACAAAGAAATTAAAAAAAAAATCCAGTTTCGCCTTAAGCCTAGCTATTTAGCACTGTAGTTGGAGGAAATGCCAATGCAGAACCCGTAGCTTCCGGGAAGGTAAGCCCAGCTCCCTGGTTCAGTGGGTTGCTGTTGGGCCCTGCCGTAAAAAAGACTAGCACCGAAAAATCAACAAGAGATGCTATGGAAAATCATGGACGAGAACAGCTTTCCCGGGAAGCTTACCAGACTGATAAGAGC
Source organism: Aedes albopictus (assembly GCF_035046485.1). NCBI lineage: Eukaryota > Metazoa > Arthropoda > Insecta > Diptera > Culicidae > Aedes > Aedes albopictus. The sequence goes on along the minus strand of NC_085136.1, from coordinate 131,177,369 downwards.
AACGATGGACTGTGTGCAGAACGGCGTAAGGATTTCGGGTGAACTATCAAGTTCATTCGAATCTCGACGGGGTTTACGACAAGGTGATGGACTTTCCTGCCTGTGGTGACATTTCTTATTCTCTACACTGCCTAGTATTCAACATCGCCCTGGAAGGTGTTATGCGACGAGCCGGGCTCAACAGCCGGGTACGATCTTCACGAAATCCTGCCAATTTGTCTGTTTTGCGGATGACATGGATATTATTGCTAGAACATTTGGAACGGTGGCAGAACAGTACACCCGCCTGAAACGTGAAGCAGCAAAGGTCGGACTGGTGGTGAATGCGGCTAAGACAAAGTACATGCTGGTAGGTGGGACTGAGCGAGACAGGACAAGCCTTGGCAGCAATGTTACGATAGACGGGGATATTTTCGAGGTTGTAGAAGAATTCGTCTACCTCGATTCCTTGCTAACGGCTGACAATAACGTGAGCCGTGAAATACGAAGGCGCATCATCAGTGGAAGTCGTGCCTACTTTGGGCTCCAGAAAAAACTGCGGTCAAAAAAGATTCACCCCCGCACCAAATGTATTATGTACAAGACGCTAATAAGACCGGTGGTTCTCTACGGACACGAGACATGGACGATGCTCGAGGAGGACCTTCAAGAGTTTTCGAGCGACGCGTGCTAAGGACGATCTTTGGCGACCTGCAGGAGAACGGTGTGTGGCGGAGAAGGATGAACCACGAGTTCGCTGCACTCTACGGTGAACCCGACATCCAGAAAGTGGCTAAAGCTGGACGGATACGGTGGGCAGGGCATGTTGCAAGAATGCCGGGCAACAATCCTGCAAAGTTTTTTTTTATTCTTAATCACTTAACCTAATTTACAGCTCTATTGTCCACTGGGGCACTACGTGAGCAATTTCAATTGACAACTGCACTTACATTTTGTACAGCGCCTAGATTCTTATTCTACTTTATCGAACTGGTGCCTTTCTGCTGCTTTCACTTTTTCTACTTTATACCTAGTAGAATGATGAGCACAAGGATGATGATGGATGGCCGTTGTTCCTTTCCAGTCCGATTGGGGGGTCCATTATGAGTAGCAGTTCACCGATGTCCAGGTATCCGGGTCCGTTTGAGCCATGGGGCTCAGAAGAGGGTCAGTGCCAGTTGCTCTCGGGGGAAAAGCAACTGACGAAAAATTGCAAGTGCCGGGGCTGGGAATCAAACCCATGACCATCCGCATATAACCTGCAAAGTTGGTGTTTGCTAACGTGCTAAAGTGGAGCGTGATCTGGCGAGCGTTGGGCGTGATCGACGTTGGAGAGCTGCAGCTGCAAATCGAGTATTATGGCAGCAAATTGTTGATTCAGTATTATCATGAATTTGATGTTAACTAAATAAATGAATCCTGCCTATAGACGGAATACGGGTAGTCAAACAGTTGACTCGTGAAGGCATTTTCGTTCAGTCAGGTTTTACAAAGAGCGTAGAAATTATAGCAGTTGCCACTGATAACCGACTGGTATTCGGTGTTGATCCCACGAACATTTTGGTAGCACATCAGGATACTTGCGGAAGCCGGTGAAACATTTGTCCGTGTTGTTGTGGACGGGGTATATGAGGATCTCGATGAAACCAACGCTGCCGGTAAGCAGGAATTCGGATCAGCATAATGCGGCTATGATTGGGAATCATTGTGGCAGGCCCACGTATGTGACAACCCTAATCCCACCTAATGCATTTGACTGGATTTAAGGGGCCCCGATGGCATCTCAGAGTGTTTTCAAGGGCTTCTAGAGGGTCTCAGAGGCATTTTAGGGGGTCTCACGGACATTTCAGGGGATCCAAGGGGGTTTCAGAGAGGTACCTTAAGTTTTTTTAAACCTCCTCGTCTTTTCGTACCAACAGAATGATACCTACGTACCTACCTACGCCGGCTTTTCGGGCGCGTATGAAGTTGATCATCAATATTAACTTCTTTTCCCGATCAGCCTAGATAGCTGTGTAGTGTCGGTAGCGGTTGGTTCAACTGGCTAAGGATAGCACTACGAACCGCCTGTTTCAGTGGTAGGACTCCACTAATCAGGTGACCCCTAATTCAAGGTGTTATGCGGCTTTACGCTTACCGTGCCTAGGAATGAATGGTTTGGGGGGTCTTATAAAAACCTAATCGCAAACGGAGCCTGTGGAGTACCAGGGCACCCTCCACAGTATTTTGCCCTTACTGCGCTAACCGGAGCAATAGTAGGACCTTGTGTTTCTCCGAGACAATTAGCTGCCCTTCTTCAATCTCATACTTGAGGCTGAAGATGTTGTTGATTAGTTTAAATTTTCACCTATATGGTTTCGCATTATGCGATTTACACAGTGTATTCTGTGCATCCTCGCATTTGGCGCACTCAAATCGATACCGATCTGGCTTTATTGTTGCTGTTCTTTTTGTGCTTTGATTGTTAAGAGTTTAATCTTGCCTAGTTTGGGTAGTGGCCACGGTTAGGATAGCTCAGATCAATCTTCAGCACAAAAGAACAGCAACGATCAATCTTTGTAGATTTATGCAAAATGGTACAGCCCAAGTGGCGTTAATCCAAGAACCTTACTTTCGTAAGGCGAATTTCTATCTAGGAAACCTTGTGAATCCGGTGTTTGCTACTTTCAGTAAAAATGAAATGGCAAACTCAAGTGTCATGCCTCGAGCATGTATGCTTGTCAACAACGCAATCGTTGCTACACTTATCTCTGAACTAACTACCATAGATGTATGTGCTATCACAATCGATGTATCTGTTGGAAACCTCAACAGGAAATACGTTTATTGTTCGGTTTATTTACCGCATGATGAACCATCCCCTACGGATGCTTTCAAGCAAGTCATTGCATACTGCACTTCAAAAGGCCTTCCGCTAATTGTTGATTCTAATGCTCACCATATAATCTGGGGCAGCTCAGACATCAATTTGAGAGGCTCCAGTTTGATGGAATACTTAAGTAGCACAGATCTTGGATTACTTAACATAGGCAACCGCCCAACCTTCATGGTATCTGCTAGAGAGGAAGTGTTGTTAGACATAACGCTTTGATCTAGCAGAATTAGTCACAAGCTGACCAATTGGCATGTGTCAGATGAAGAATCTTTATCTGACCATCACTACATCTTGTTTGAACATGTGAATGTTACACTGTTGAAAATGCTTTGACATCCATGTGCACAACAGAACATGTGCTCGATGAACAAATTGAGATTTGAAATTATGAAAAGAAATCCACGTACTCCGGTGAGACTCACATCACACTCAGCATTTTCAACAGTGTAATTTCCCACATGGCTTGGTCAGCCAAAGCAAAATCAAGAAATTCACATATGTGAATGTTACTTCGCAAACTTTGCGTTTCAGGAACCCCGGTCAACCAACTGGGATCTCTTTACCGATTTGGGTGCAGCCAAATTTCATGGATACTCACAATCAATTGATACTCCAAGTGATTTAGATGATGTCGTTGATACTACAACGGCCTTCATCATGGAAGCTTTTCAAGAAGCTTGCCCTCTACGGTCTGTGAAGACCACAAGAGGAACCCCTTGGTGGAACTCTGATCAGGCGAAGCTCAGGAAACAATGTAGAAAGAGTTGAAACAGATGACGTTCGGCTGGATCGGAGGCTTTCAGGTCGGCTCGAAAGGCCTACCAGAAAGCTCTTCGGTCTGCTGAACGATCCGGCTGGAAAAACTTTGTACAAATGTTTCCAGTCTGAGTAAAGCCAGTCGATTGAACAAAATCCTTGCAAAATCAAAGGATTTTCAAGTGAACGAACTTCGTTTGCGAAATGGTGATTTTACTTCCTCTGATGAGGAAGTTTTGGAATGTTTATTCAATACACACTTCCCCGGATGTGTGGATATTACATCTTCGGATGAACCTGATGTCTTTTCTTGTAGTCTTGTAGTTTCCTTCTCACCGTCTCCACGGTGGTCGGTCGAGCAGTTTGAGCAGATGATGGGCTGTATGACGACCGTGCTGACAGGGTTTAGGCCGGTACTAATAGCTGGTGACTTCAATGTCTGAGTTGAGGGATGGAGAAGCCGTTTTACGAACCAGCGAGGTCAGATCCTGCTAGAGACACTGGCTACGCTAGATGTCGATCTGGCTAATGTAGGTACCTTTAGAACCTTTAGTCGGAAAGGAGCGGAGTCGATTATCTACGTTTCTTTTAGTAGTCCTGGACTAACAAGTAGTTCGAACTGAAGGGTAGACTATGGCCACACTCACAGTGATCACCAGGCGGTTTGCCACAGTGCCAACTACAACTACAACAGCAGGCAATCGGTAGATAAAGATGCGGCCAGGCCAAGGTTAAGCCCTCGTACAATGAGAGACATCATACTTAAATGACAAAGTATTGAGGGAGGCGCTCCGCCGTAGCGATACCTACTCGGTTTAAGCGGAGGAGAGCTGGTAGCGGTGATCTCGCGTGCTTGCGATGCGACCATGCCTAGACAAGTCCACCATAGAAATGGGAAACCACCGGCTTAGTAATGGACTCAAGTGATAGCGGGCCTGCATTGTGCCTGCCTACCTGCGGGTGCGGATGCAGCGAGCGCGAATGGATGATGCGCGAAATGAACGTTTGCCGCCATTTGGTGTCGCGCTGAAGGCTGAGATAAGGGCTATTCCGTGGGGTAATGCTTACAGGATCGTGATGGCCATGACGAGAGGTGTAATGGCTCCTACAAAGCAATCTCCAGAGGGGATTATCGAGGGACTTTTCCGCGCTATGATCCTAAATCCTTGGCTTCCTGTCGTAGGACAGCCGAGGACTGGGGCTGGCGATAAGGAGAGGGTCACCGATGTGGAGCTTGTGGGGATAGCAAAGTCCCTTAGCGTCGGTAAGGCCCCAGCTCCGGACGGAGTTCTGATCCTGGCCTTAAGGACAGATTTGTTAGAATCCCAAAATGGCCGTCACAATGGCCAAACAGTGCACCTGGGCTTCTTATTTTAATCTTATTACAAGTGAGCAAGACCTACCTTGTACCTACTTTACCTTGTTGGCTACAAAGTAACTTTACTCCAACGCCGAGCGTATAGTAGAGCACCATCTTCGTCGGTCTTGGGCGATGTTCCTCCAGTTTCCCCGAACGTGTAGGGGTCGTAGATCTTCTTCAACCGCGTGCAGCCAGCGAGTTCGCGGCCGCCCACAAAGTCGCCTACCTCTAGCGGGTTCTCTGCTGCATGTTATTTTCGCTATTCTTTCTTCCAAAACGGTGAGTCGATAAGGAGAGCGTCCAACATAGCTCTGGTCCTCACAAGTTCCTACCTCATGCTTCCACGGGTCAAACGATGGCAAAGACCGCCAGCTAAGAGTTGTGTGCTTAGCTGGTAGTGTAGCCTGGGCACTGTTGTCCTTCTGACTTCAGCTAGATTGAGGAGGTACGTCCCGAGCGTCTGTTCACCAAGGAGGTGCGGCTCAAACAGCGTCTGTTCTGGCATCCAGCGGCTGAGTATGAAATGCTGTATTGCGTCAGCTATACCTAAGAAGGCAGCCTCTTCAACGCAATGTAGACAGCGCGGCCCCGGTAAGGTAGCCTGCTGAAAACCTTCAAACACCCAGAAAAACAAGTGAGCAAGAACAGAATAATAAAATACACTGTTGTTTGAAGCTTGTTTCTTGAGATTTGTGCGTCTGAAGTTCTGATGCACTGTTTAAGCGGGATTTAAAGGCGTTTGTCCTTAAAAGTAGCTATTGCAAAGGCTGCCGAGATTTTTCAGGTCTGTTATGCAGAAATGCCTGGACAAGGGAGTTTTCCCAGAAGTTTGGAAGAGGCAGAGCTTGATTCTATAGCCAAAGTCGGGGAAACCACCCGGAGATCCGTTGGCATATAGACCATTATGCTTGATCGACGCGGCGGGGAAGGTGCTGGAAGAAACAGACTGTTAAGACATACCGAGGGTGTAGCGCTTCACCGTAAGAGAAGGGGGATACGCTACTCTGCAGTTGTAAGTCTGCTATTGCCGATGCGCCCCTGCGTCTGGCGATACCCGTGTACCTGTATAAGATACTTGGAAACTACTTCCAGAATCGAGTACAAAGACACAGAGTGTCTGCAAAGTCATATACGAGGTCCGGTGTTGTGGAAAGTCATATACGAGGTGTTGAGGTTACAGTTTCCGATGAGGATGGAGATCGTCGGTTTCGCTGACAACATTACGTTGGAAGTCTACGGTGAATCAATCGAAGAAGTGGAGTTGACTACTGCCCACTCGATCAAGGTTGTGGAGGAGTGGATGAGATCCAGAAAACTGGAGTTGGCTTACCACAAAACTAAGGTGGTGGATGTGAACAACCAAACGTGGGAGTAGCAAGCGGTGATCAGTGTAGGTGATTGAACTATCACTTCGAAGCGGTCCGTTAAATACTTATTGGAGGTGATGATCGACGGTAAGCTTACCTTTGGTGGCCACGATGATTACGCCTGTAAAAGAGCCTCCACAGCTATAGTGGCATTATCCCGGCTGTTGTCTAATATCTCAGCGGTGTATGCAAGCTTCTGGTTAGTATCGCTACTTCCGTACCAAGGTATAGCAGCCCGACGTGGGCCACGGCGCTAAGTACCGTAAGCTACCGTGGTAAGCTGGAAAATACTTATAGTCTGTTGTACCTGAGGGTTGCGAGCGCGTACCGTACCGTGCCATACGATGCACTCTGCGCCATCACTGGTATGGTGCTTATCGGCTTGGTGGTTCGAAATGCGCGGCACAAGAATCATACGCAGGTCTGCCAGGATGGCCTCTATGGTCAAATGGCAGCGCGCGTTGGACAGTTCCACCAAAGTAAGGTGGACCCATAGGTTGATACCGAGGGTAGATAGTTGGATTAACAAGGCGCCATCGGGAAGTAACTTTCCGCCTGACTCGGGTTCTTTCAGTCCATAGTTGCTTCCGACAGTATCTACGTCGTTTCGATCATGTGGGTTCTCTGAAATGTCTGGTTTGTGCTGGTTTAGAGCTAACGGCGGAACACATTTTGTTCGTGTGCCCGCGTTTTCGCACAATGCCTGACCACATGCTTGCCACATGCGGGGAGGATGTGTAGGGATGAGTTTGGCTAGAGTGCCGTTTCAACAGCTATCACCCACATCGTCTTGGAGCTACACAGGAGGTGGCGCGTGGACTCGGAGAATGGCTAGTTGAGACACGATACAAGAGGTGGTCCAGGAGTTTGGAGTTTGGCGGTCGAAATCGAACCTTACATCGGCCGCGGACCCTTACAAATGGAGAGAATATCCTGGTAGCGTTGCTGTCGTGGCGTCGGTCTTTTGTGTTGGATCCAAGCCCGCGGTTGGAAAGGGGTCCCCGGTAAGGGCTGGGCAAGCGGAGACCATACTGTCAGTCACCTTCTGTTGCAGCTGATAGGGCCTAAATGGTAGTGATACCCTTGCCATTAGCAGGTCAGATCAGGTTGCACGTAGGCATCAGCTCTTGATGCTTGCAAAACACTTGGGCGCAGGCACGGGGTTGACCCTACCCGCCTTACGAGGACAAAGGAAGTGTTGAGTACCACTCGGGAAACTGGATAAGCGCCAGCATTTTATCGTGGTGGACTCTCCAAAGCGAGTCTTCGATATTCGTTGCTGCAGGCTACACAGCTAAGTGCAATATGCACTAGCCACTCTCTGAAGCAATGCCTTCTTGGCGGTTTCGGAAAGACGAAAGATTTAGCGGCCATGGGAATGTTGTTTAGTGGGTCGAGGAACTATAAATAATGACCACACTACCTAGAACTTCCTGTTCAGGTGCCTGTTGAGTAGATTATCCCCCCATTAAGGTTTAAGAAAAAACAGTTTGCGTGTGCCGCCTTGAAATCGATGAACAGGCATAGGGACCTGCGTAGGCCGGCACATCAACCGGCTTGATAACTTTTCACGAACTCATTGTTTTAAATGACAAACTACCGAATTTGATCTGAAATAGCAATTTGTAGGCAACATTCTAAATCGCTCTGAAGTTCTCAAATGATCCCTTTTCTTGTGTGTGGGGGGGAGATTACCCCTTATTTTAAAATAATGTGAATCGTACTAGAATCTAAGCTAATACAACTTGGCAGTGCTTTGTGGTGCGTTACTCATCTAACCTAGACTGCAAGATGATGGGTCGACAACCTGGAAGGAGCGTTCAGCATCAACATAGCTCTGGTTATTACAAGTTCCCATTTCATGATCCTCGGGTCAGTCGATGACAAAGACTACTACCAGTTATGAGTTGTGTGTTTAGATGTAAGGGCAATCTGGATGCTGAGATGGATAGCACTGTTCATTTAACATCGGCTGTACTGCCGTTCTACGCCCGTTTGTCCCATGTTATATGGGAATCCCATATAACATGCGACAATTATGCGTAGAACATCAGTATATTGATGAGATACGTCCCGAGCATCTGTTTACCAATGAGGTGAGGCTGAAACAGCGTCTCATCTGGTATCTAGCGTGTGAGTATGATATGTTATATCTGTAGATGCAGCCCCTTTAACACGTTGTAGGCAGCGTGACTCCGTTAAGGTAACCTGCTGAACATCCTCAAACACCAAAAAAAGCAAAAGGTAGACACCCATCTAACAAATGTATACATAAAACAAATGAAAACCCACTACATCTTATTAAAAATTGAAAAGACCTCTTTCCACACTGATTGATTGCTAGGACAACACCCCCTCTCAAATGTCAATACCCTCGAGATTTGCAAACATTTATATATCTCATCCCGTCGTCGCCGTCGCGTCGTTCATCATTCCACCGCACCGATAGGACTGATACACTACTGGATCGAGTGCACAGAACGACACACCTTGGCTCAATGATGTAATGGAGGAATTATCGATAATATCTTATTTAAATGCAAACGATGGTTTGATGATTTCAATTTGCACCGCGCGTTCGCGTGCCAATGAAGGAAAATATTTTCTTTACTGCGGCGGAGGAGAAAAGAGCAACTCAATCGCTGGTTAGCTGGCTAGAAGATACCCACGACCAGCTCAAATCCCTGCATACGGTTGGTGTGAGCGAAAAAATCATAATCATAATTGGATGAACATTACAGCTTGTTTCGTCGAAGAAGTGAAGGACTCCGCCGTAGGTACCATAATCGACATCTCCATGGAGAAATTGGTGAAAGAAGCACTCGGTGAATAGATGCCAATCAGCGACACGCATTTAATGGCACCACCGGGGAACAGGCAGTCGCAGTTCTAGATTCTTGCCATTACAATTGTGTCGCCGGCAAGGATGACGAACGAGCGAGTGCCGCCCGGGTGAGCATTCCTGCAGAATAAAAAGTTTATCGAATTATGCCTTTCTGCCAGTCTGGCAGCGAATTAGATCCGCATTGTCGTCGTGTCAATAATTATATCACCTTTTTCTATTGACGCGATGGTGTTGTTGCGGCTGTGTGATTTCCTTTGCAACGTGATGAACTAATATTGTCTTGGGTTTCTGAGCCGAGTAACCAACGAACCCGTGGGATTTGGTTGATGATGGTAGAATCAGCTTTGTATTAACTAACTTCAATCGTCGGGGATGAACAATCTTATTCAAACTGTTTGTTTGCTGTGCTGCAAGAAAGTGCTTCGAATGCCCATGTTCTTGGAGGCGGCGAAATCACTGAGGCGTAGGCCAGAGCGTTTAGGTTTCCTATGATGATCTTGAAATCGTGTCTTGGTTCAACTCACATACAGCTAACAAAATAAGGTAGTAACTTTGTTCCCTTTTCCATCGGCACGCCGCACTTCGTCCCTCAAAACGGTTTATATGATCCTTTCCGACTAACAGCTTCCTTACCTTACCGGTCAGACTAAGGCCTGAGTGTCCTCTGCTGTACGTAGGAGTCGTCTCCATTCCACTCGGTCCATGGCTGTACGTCTCCAGTTCCGCAATCTGCGAAGGATCCGCAAATAGTCCTCCACTTTATTGACCCACCTAGCTAGCTGCGCACCACGTCTTCTTGTACCGGTCGGACGACTCTCGAGAACCATTTTAGTCGAGTTGCTATCCGACATCCTGATGACGTGACCCGCCCACCGTAGCCTCCCGATTTTCGTGGTGTGGACGATAACTGGTTCTCTCAACAGCTGGTGAAGTTCGTGGTTCATTCGCCTTCTTCAAGTCCCGCTTTCCGTCTGCACTCTGCTGTAGATGGTACGCAACACCTTCCGTTCGAAAACTCCAAGGGCGCGTTGGTCCTCTGCACGTAGGGTTCATGCTTCGTACCTATAGAGGACTACTGGGCAAATCAGCGTTTTATAGATAGTCAACTTCGTGTGACAGCGAGCTTTGTTCGATCGTAGAGTTCTGCGGAGTCCGAAGTAAGCTCGATTTCCAGCCACAATGCGTCTCTGAATTTCTCTTCTGGTTTCGTTGTCGGCAATCGCCAGTGAACCTAAGTACACGAATTCTTCAACTGCCTCGATTTTATCACCGTCGATAGACATTCTTGGTAGCGGACGCGGTGATTCCTCCCTGGAACCCTTTGCCATCATATACTTTGTCTTCGACACATTACTGACAAATCCGATTCGCCTGGCTTCACTCTTTAGTCGGATGTACGTTTTCGCCATCGTCTCAAATTTTCGAGCTATGATATCCATATCTTCCTCGAAATCAAGCAGCTGAATGGCCTTCGTGAAAATCGTTCCACTCGTGTTTATCCCCGCTCTCCTTATTACACCCTCTAAAGCAATGTTGAACAGCAAGCACGAAAGACCATCACCTTGCCGTAACCCTCTGCGATATTCGGAGGAACTCGAGAGTGTCCCTGATACTCGAATTACGTAAATTATTCGTCGCCTTGAGCGATTGTATCAGTTTATCCAGGAATCCGTATTCGTGCATAACCTGCCATAGCTGGTCTCGATCGGTTGAATCATACGCCGATTTGAAATCGATGAACAAGTAATGTGTGGGCACGTTATATTCGCGGCATATCTGAACCCCTGGCGGATGGCGAACGTCTGATCCGTTGTAGCGCGTTCACCCACGAATCCAGCCTAGTATTGTCCCATGAACTCTCTTGCAATCGGTGATAGACGGCGGCATAAAATTTGAGAGAGTACCTTGTAGGCAGCGCTCAGTAGTGTGATCGCGCGATAGATCCCTTCATCCAACTTGTCGCCCTTTTTTTAGGTGGAACACACGATACCTTCCATCCACTCCTCCGTCAATACTTCCTCCTCCCAAATCTTGGTAATGAACCAGTGTAGTGCTCTCACCAGTGCTTCTCCTCCGTATTCTGCTCCAGCAGCTTTGTTGTTTTTTAACCGGCTACCCTCTTCCTCAATCTCTTGAAGGTTAGGAGCTGGAAGTCTTTCGTCCTGCGCACGTACTCCTAGAGCTGTTACCACGCCACCTCCGGTGCTTGCAACGTCGCCATTGAGGTGTTCATCGTAATTCTGACGCCACCTCTTGACCATCTCACACTCGCTCGTGAGAATATTCCCATGATTGTCTAGGCACATGTCCGCTTGTGGCACAAAGCCGCTGCGCGAGCGATTAAGCTTCTCGTAGAACTTCCGTGGGACCTTAGCGCGATATAACTCTTCCATCGCTTCTCGATCTCGTTCTTGCTGTTGGCGCGTCTTGCTTCGGGAAACTGAGTTCTGCCTGTTCCGCGCCTGTCTATAACGTGTCTCATTTCCCAACTAACAATCCCTCATTTAATAAACTTTATTTCTGCTGTTTTGTTCAGCATAATGCTGAATTACAATTGAATTATTTTCAATCGAAGCTTCTGTTCATACTTTATTCACACAAATTTGGAGAAGTTTTAAAGCTGCTTGATTGAGTCGTTGTAGGATATGATCGATTTATATGCGCTAATTTGACTTCATAATCAGCTAATTATTTTGCAAACGGTCTTTGTTATGCATTCATGAGTAGTTTGTTTCATTTTATTTCAGCTGTTATTGAGCCTGTTTGAATAAAGTATGCTGATGTATCGAATACTTACCAAACGTTATTAAGGCTGTAAATCGACAGATAAACAGTGTTAATAAAATTTTCCGCTTTTCAACAAAATACTAATTCTAAAAATAGAATCGGTTTTATTACTGATGAACAAAGCAATCAGTTTGAAGTTTTTTCAAATCAACACAAAATTGTCGTTCAGCTGATGCGAAAATTTGCAAAAAAAAGTACAAATCGGTCTCTTTACTTTTACATATTTTAAGATTCAGTTTTATTCATATTTGTTTTATTTTTTGTATTGTTTAAATTGTAGAATATATTCCTAGACCTGTTTTGATACACAACTCTTTCATTGGGATTTGAACATCTTGCCTTCCGATTGACGTGCCCATCCTGAACCCCTATAACAATCGAGTACTTATAAAAAACGACCAAATCGCTATGCTCATTTCATTCTGTTCTGAGAAGCATTGAAATAAATCTGCTATGGGATTGCCAATCCAAACAAACTTATAATGATTCCACATACATACGTGAATTTTAAAGACTTGAACTTTTGAGAGCAGTGTGTACAGTGACTTACAAACCTGTGTTACTCGATGTTTCTTCGGCTAATTTAAAAATACACCGCATACTGCTTCGTATACTGTTTAAGTGCTTTACTGTAGCTAAATAAGTGTCAAAACAATACTTTTGTCTGAGCTTTCTGTTGTTATTTCCTACCACAAAACTGAAACCCTTTCCTGCCGTTTAGGATAAAAATGTAGAACATTGAGAGTTTAACAATGAAATGCCTTTAAAGAATTAGCAATAAAACTGGCAAGAATATTGTTCTCAAGAAAACAATATTTTGAAGTTGCTTTTTAGCTTACCGAACATTATAGGCTGTTTTTAGACTATTATTGTCTTCGCGGTTGAAACCCGAAGTTTCCCCACACCCGACAATCGAATTTTCTCAAAATCCACACGTGAAACCTAACGTCGGACGTAGTGCGCTAGACAGCGGACAGCGGACCTGGCCCTCTATCCAGCGCACTGTGCCCGACATACGTCCGAGGAGAAAAATCGATTTTCGCGTGTCAAAAATTCCGATTTTCAACTGCACGAACAATATTTATATCTTGACATTTTTCTTTGTGCTTTAGCCGCGTTTTACGACATGGCAAGAGAGGGTATATACAATCTAGCCAGAACCGCGTGAAAATCGACGAATCGGTTGAGCTCAGTGTACGCAGAATATGCCACCAGGGCTGGTAGCGATCAGGTGGCAAAATAATAGTGACTTTAGTGACTAAAATTAGCCAAAAAGTGACCAAATAGTGACTGAATAGTGACCTCAAAATTAATAGAAAATTGAGTTTCTATGTTGAACTTTCGATCAATTAACGAATTCCCTAGAAAATCAATGCCTAACTTTAAACTTCCAAAGTTTGTGCTCATGAAAACTTTATTGTTTAATTTTTTTTGTTTTGGAAAGTGTTCAATTAAGTTTTGACAACTGATTGTTGGTGACAATAAAAATATCAACTTATCGTACTTCATCACGCAAGAAAATATGGTTTTAATTTGTTTGCACGTTTTCAAACATTGGGAACTCTTTAAGTTCAATACTGTTTCTTGTTTTGATGATGTATACTACTGATTAATTTAATACGCAAGGATGTTTTCGATCATCTGGCAATCCTTTGAGTCATTGTCTATATCTCAGTTCAGAAGCCTGATATTGAAATAAGGTGTTCGGCTAACTTGTAGATAAGTGTTTTTCCTTGAATTATTACCAAGTACGCCATATCCTTACTCTTATATTTACGGCGTAAAGGTGTAAGTATGAGTAGGTGTTACTAGCGCACTCACGCCGTGTATATGAGAGTTAGTCCTTGGTGATAATTGTAGGAAAAACACTTATCTACAAGTTTGCCGAACACCTCATTTCAATATTAGGCTTCTGAACTGAGCTATGGATAAATGAGTCAAATGATTTCCAGGTGATCGAAAAGATTCTTGGATGAATACTAGCCGAGCGACCGAAACTTCGAAACCCCTGTTATTTTCAAGGAATTTTATTTTACACCGAAATATCATGTAATTGGTACAATTTAAAGCGCACACCTTGGTGAATCTGTTGTTAATTTGATTTTACTGTGGACAAATTCTAACGCACACGTTCTTACAATAAATATTGTGCCATTGCCTACCAGTACGAAAATTTCATTTTCTTCGAAGAACAAATACAAAAAATATAGATTCCCGAGACAAATATACGACTACAACTTTCTGAAGGTTTGACCAAATCAAATGAAACTTCCATACAATATTCCTACTTACATAGAAAATATTACAAATATGTTTCATTGCAACCTGTTTAGTATTTCTGTTTCTAAGGAATATATGTTTTCATAATTCTTTGTTTGTACAAGATTCCCAAAATCTAATTCTTTCCTCTTCTGGAAAACTTTCCCAGAAACTGGATTTCTGAAAAAAAAACTGTTTAATCGATTTCTTGAAGACGCAGTTGAAAAACTGATCAATATTTTATGAAAATAATTACAGAAGTTGAGCAAATTTTGCGAAAGAAACTTTAGCAGATTTCTTGTTGAATCTCACCATCGCATATTGGATGACATTTTGATAAAATTAGATTCCAAGAAAAGCTCCAGAGATGAATGAAAGATTCATGAATAAAATATTTGAGGAATTATGAATATTTTCATCAGAAGTAAATAAACTTCATTATAAACTTTCCCGGATTTCAGTAAAAAAATGATGATCAAATAATGTCACTACTACCTCCAGAAATTCATTTCGCATTTGTAACATAAATAGTTCTGCAATCTACTGAAAAAATAATCTTTTCTTTACCTACTATAAAAGTTCTTGAGCTGTAAATTTCCGATTTATCCAAGATTAACTGATACAGGGGAATACAATGCACTGCCCAATCAACACACGATCGCATATGATGTTGAATAGGATGCTAAAGCTGGGTATGTGTTATCGTATTCCGATCCGCTGAACTCCATCCAAACATCTAATTCTTAACAGTTTGAAATAATGCGAAGATATAGGGTGATATAATTAAACTAAAATTTTAAATGGAAATACTTAAGGAATATTGCAATGTTTGAAAAAGTATAATATTTCAGAAATTTATCTATGAGCATAGCCACACATTCATTTTACTTCTTCGGAATACGAGAAAATTGTAGCTATAGTTCGCATTAACCCTCCTTTAGGTAATTTTCGATCCAAACCGTATACTACGTCAGCGAGCTGCTTCCTGTTGGACTGTAGCAATATTGTGCATACTGTGGCAATGTTGGCCGCACAACATGCCTACAGTGAGTGCGGCCAACATTGCCACAGTATGCACAATATTGCTACAGTCCAACACTCCTCCTCAATGTTGTACGCATTGTCTCTACTTTAAAATACTTCAGGTATTCTCCTCCTGTCTTACGCGCCCACTACGTAATCGCCCAACCGGCCTGGTCGAACACCACGGTTGCTCCTCCTGGATCGCCTGACTTCTCTCCAGTCGTCATCCGGATCGGAACTCGTCGTCTTCTCCAACGGACTCTCTTCCTCGCTTGAAGTATCCACGTCGTAAAACTCGTCTTCCTCTTCACGCTCGTCAGCTCGTCTCGACTTCTCCGAATACCAGCTCACCTCGCTGACTGGTTTTCCTCGTTCAACAACTTTCTTCGCGCTTGACTTCGGTGGTCGGGATTCCACCTTCTTCACCACATTCGCCAACTTCAGTCGATACAACTGTCCCGCTTTTTCACCCACGACCACTTTCTTCCCAGATGTATCGCGGATCCCAGCCAACCACATATCGTAAATCATTGTGTGGAAAAAATCGTATATTTTCATATATTGAATCAGAATTGTATAATAATATGTATATTTGTTGACAATGATTGCGTAAAATCGCATTTCATGCCAAATTAAATTTCAGTTGCGATTTTGTTTCGTATAGTCGTCTCCGATCATAAAAGGTGCGAGATTCTATCGGTAGGATCGCACAGAATCGGATATAATCGTGAAAAAAACATACATTCTTAGTGTCAAGCAGCAAGATCGCTAGCATCGTATATATGATTTCTTTGAATCGTGGACTTCGTCGCTTCACATCGTATATGAATTTGCTAAATCGAGCTTGCTACCTAAAGGTATGATGAAAACCGGTGAAATCGTATACAACTATAACAATGTTGTATATTGATCGTTTGCGTCACACTTGCGTCGTATACGAAGTGAATGAAATCGTAGAAATCGTATATTCATTTTTACAGTCGCATATGATTGTTACTGCACTTTTTATGGTCGAATCTTAATCTCGGATATCGTAAATGGTTTTGTTTACATATTTGTATGGTGGAGAAAAAGAAAAAAATGGTATTTATCACAAATTTGTATTTTTGTTGTTGTTGTTGACACATTCCAATCATGGTAGCAATAATTTCAACCAAATATATAGGTTTTCATACTAGCAGATGACTTACAATAAGTGATGTGTAGATTCCAACAACGATGCGAATTCCGGACCTCTTGCACGCCACCACTTTTGGTGCCACTCAATGCACAACAACAACGCTCCCACCACAAGCCTCGCACCGTATCATGCTAATCTTTATTCGTTTCATGCCATTCACTTTGAACTCTCTATTTTCAACTTGGCAATATGGCCAATAGAGATAACGCGCAGTTTCCAATCAAAGGACCTAAGTTCGATTCCCACTGAACACCATTTGTTTTTTTTTATTTGAAAATCTTGAGTCGTATATTGGTACTCTCAATCGTAATAAGATCATGCATAATCGTATATTTAGACGGATGAAATCGGCGAAATCGTAGAAATTTTCCGAGAAATCGTAAATTATGTTGGATGAAATCGCAGTAATCGTATACATGTTTCGATATGGCCTCCACTTTAGTATGTATATGCCTGTTTCGTGCATTGAATACGATTTCTTTGGTGCTATATATGTGTGACTATTTCAGTTGCAATTTCGATATAGCATCCAAATTGCTAGCTGGGATATCACATCCATTTCTCACAAAGTTCACCGAAAAACCTTTCGACGTTAGTCTATTCACCGACACTAGACCACTCGCCAACGACGGAACGTACATGACATCGATTAGTTTCACCTCCACACGATTCCCGTTTCCATCTTCTCCAAACACTACACCTTCGCCGCATCCAGCAGCGGTAACCCTTTTACCGTTTGCCAACACTACACTTGGCCCGCTACTGTTCCTCAACGACTTGAAAAAGCTTCTATCACTCGTCATGTGACGACTCGCCCCACTGTCTATGTACCAGCTCTTCTGCTGATCCACCCCAGCCATAAAGCACACACTGGCACTGCTGCCACCAATGCCACCACAGTCTTCGTCGTTCACGTGCTTCGCACTTGGCGGACCACGCACTCTGTCGTTCGGCTTATTCCTTCTTTCTTCGCTCTCTCGTTCCAGCTCCTGCTTCGCCATCAAATACGAACGGCACTCTCGACGCATGTGACCGGGCTTGCCGCAAAAACGAACTTTTCTTCGCGTACCGGAACCCTTCCGTCGGCATTCCTGGGCCCATAACCTGTTGGGCAGAGGTGGACACAACCTACGCAGCACAACGGGTCTCCGAAGCGGAACGCGGAACCGGGATTTCGGGAAGAAATAAGGAATAAGCCGAACGACAGAGTGCGTGGTCCGCCAAGTGCGAAGCACGTGAACGACGAAGACTGTGGTGGCATTGGTGGCAGCAGTGCCAGTGTGTGCTTTATGGCTGGGGTGGATCAGCAGAAGAGCTGGTACATAGACAGTGGGGCGAGTCGTCACATGACGAGTGATAGAAGCTTTTTCAAGTCGTTGAGGAACAGTAGCGGGCCAAGTGTAGTGTTGGCAAACGGTAAAAGGGTTACCGCTGCTGGATGCGGCGAAGGTGTAGTGTTTGGAGAAGATGGAAACGGGAATCGTGTGGAGGTGAAACTAATCGATGTCATGTACGTTCCGTCGTTGGCGAGTGGTCTAGTGTCGGTGAATAGACTAACGTCGAAAGGTTTTTCGGTGAACTTTGTGAGAAATGGATGTGATATCCGCGATACATCTGGGAAGAAAGTGGTAGTGGGTGAAAAAGCGGGACAGTTGTATCGACTGAAGTTGGCGAATGTGGTGAAGAAGGTGGAATCCCGACCACCGAAGTCAAGCGCGAAGAAAGTTGTTGAACGAGGAAAACCAGTCAGCGAGGTGAGCTGGTATTCGGAGAAGTCGAGACGAGCTGACGAGCGTGAAGAGGAAGACGAGTTTTACGACGTGGATACTTCAAGCGAGGAAGAGAGTCCGTTGGAGAAGACGACGAGTTCCGATCCGGATGACGACTGGAGAGAAGTCAGGCGATCCAGGAGGAGCAACCGTGGTGTTCGACCAGGCCGGTTGGGCGATTACGTAGTGGGCGCGTAAGACAGGAGGAGAATACCTGAAGTATTTTAAAGTAGAGACAATGCGTACAACATTGAGGAGGAGTGTTGGACTGTAGCAATATTGTGCATACTGTGGCAATGTTGGCCGCACTCACTGTAGGCATGTGTTGGAAATAAAAAAACAGGTGAGGCTTTGTTCTCCAAACCCAGGCACTGACTGATATTGCTACCAGCGCAGTGTCTCGCCTTTATTCAATCTAGGTATAACTTATTTACAATTTATTTCCATTTACCTACCAGTTGATACCTAGCTCTCCACTGAGCTGTGTGATGCACTTCCAAGGATGTACCTACCATTCAACACTCCTCCTCATCACACACTCTCAGATCCGACGCGTCCCGAGCTTCACCTGGCCACGTACTCCTCCAGCCTACCGAGCTCCTCCTTAGCAACCGAGCTACCAGACTCCTCCTGGCTCCAAGCAGACTCTGCTACCAGGCCCTGGCTCCAAGCTACGTCTGCTACTAAGAGGCTACCAAGCTCCTCCTGGCTCGAAGCGTCTTCCGCCTCAAGTACCTTCTGCCATCTAGCTCCAGCGTCCATCGATCAGCCAGCACCCTCTGCCTCTTGGTTCCAGCACGGCTATCAATCCTCACCGAGTGTTGGTCCCCTCACCGCATCTTGGTGTCTCAACGAATATTGGCACCAGGCCTCATCGCATCTTGACACCTCATCGGGTATTGGCCTCCTCATCGTATCTTGGATACCGCACCTCGGTCTCCTCGCTTCCCGAACCACCGCCAGGGCGTCCCTGGGCCCATAAACTGTTGGAAATAAAAACAGGTGAGGCTTTGTTCTCCAAACCCAGGCACTGACTGATATTGCTACCAGCGCAGTGTCTCTCCTTTATTCAATCTAGGTATAACTTATTTACAATTTATTTCCATTTACCTACCAGTTGATACCTAGCTCTCCACTGAGCTGTGTGATGCACTTCCAAGGATGTACCTACCATTCAACACTTCCAACGTTGAAGGTTGATAAAGACAAGAACAATATAGTGTAATAAGCGGCGCAGCCGAATTTTTTTTTAAGGATAAGGTTTCTGATGAAAATTCGTCTATTAATTTTGATAATAAATGTTTTTCAATGTAGTCAGATTAACGAAAAAAGTGACTTTAGTGACTTTTTCATGCAAATAGTGACTTTTTAGTGACCGACTCAAAAATAGTGACCAAATCACTAAAAAGTGACTCGCTACCAGGCCTGTGCCACCGCAAGCGAAAAGTAGGCAACAAAGAAGGCACGGCAACAACGGCTTTGTTTTTTCGTTAGCAGATAATGACAAAATCGCTCCCGAGTTTGTTCACAACAAAAACGGTAGGAATATTTATCTCGTTCTATTCACATCGTGATTTTTGCATTGTTTTACAACTGAAATTCAAATCTGAGGTTTGCAAGAGTCTTATTTCGTCCAAATGCTTATGAATTCGACAATGTGTGTCGAAAATTCCAGCAGAAAAGCCAGAATATCAGCACACGCACGGCAAGCGATGTTTGTTTTATTGCTCTCATCGCCTGACATGCGTTTGTTGCGGAGCGCCTTTGTTGCCGACATGTACCGTTTAGGACAAAGCGTTTGTTTTTCGGCGTGATCCGTTTTTCGTACCCTGGTTGAGCTTTTTATTTTGCTGGTTAAATTAGATTGGTTAAATTTCACTAACAAGGATTTGGGTTCAAAATGAGTAAAGGTTCGTCGTTAAGTTATTTATTCGTACCCAAGTACAACAATTGTAACAATTTGTTTTATTTAGCTCACTATTTCATCGTTACTCAAACACAAGAAGCAGGAGGTCCGGTCCTCTCAATAGCTCCGCACCAGTGGGTTCAAGGTGAGACATTGATGTGTCCAAACAAGAACGCCACTTTATTGTCAAAGGATGCTGCATCTAAGCCGACATCAACATGGACCAAGATTCCATGCCCTGTGAAACGCAAGTTCATTCCCACATATGAGGAAGCCGAGCAAGAGGCGGCGGAACGGTCCGGCATATCAACCGATGCTTCGGACTACGCACCTAGAAAAAAAAGTAAAGAAAAACACCACAAACGCGTCGAATAAAACATATGACTTTAATCATATGCTCGTCGCCGAAGGTATGTGAAATTGAGTAACTTTTCATTTGTTTTCAGTTATTGCCAAAATGGCATTTAATGCCAAGTTACTTTGTTTTGTTTACGATGTGATGATCCCTTTTCATTGTACACGGAGAACCAAAATTAACTATTACCGGTACTTGGAAGTGCTAACAAGAGGCAGCCGGCTGCGCATGACATTCTGTCACAGACAATTATCTCCAAACCCGTGCCGCGACAGGCGCCGGTGCCAATACCGATGTTTCCGGTAGAGCACTCAGGGCCTGCCAAAACTATCGTTATTCCACCGATCATCTCAACGAACATCACTCCCGAGCCAAGCAACCCAACACTCACAAACACCCAGACCAACGTCAAGGTGTCAAGCGACCCGTGCCGAGGAATGAGTGATCGAGGGGGTGAAAAAGATGCTCGATCTTTAACGGAGCCTGTGGGGTACCTGGGCACCCCCCACAGTATGCTGTCCCTTACCGCGTTAATGCAGAGCTCTGGCGTGGTGGACATTATTTCTCGTGCAACTCGTGGGAACAATGAGCAAGAATTCAAAATCAAATAATTTAGGTGGAAGTAGCGGTGCGATCAACCCCTTCGCAAGAAGCGGGTTGATGAGGTCTCCTACAAGGAGAAGCGAGGAGTCAGGTGCTGGAAGCTGCTTACGCAGCTCAAGCGTGGGAGCTCCTGTCCACTCCACGGCAAGCCAGCCGGCGGAGGTCATGGACGGAGCATGGTTGCTGAGGGCCATCAGCCAAGTTGCAGAAAAAGGACGGCCCGCATTTGAGGTGGCTGAGCAGCAGCTCGGCAAAATTATCGACTTTGCGACAACCAAGTCGAATATAAGCAAGGACCTGAAAACGGCCTTGCTTCGGGTTAGGGCGTCTGTCGATAATGCCAAGCAGGAGCACGCGGTTGCGTTGCTGGCTGCAGCAGCGGCGGAACCCGCAAAGGAGAAAGCGTCTAAGTTTACGCAAACGGAGGCCTTCTCCTTCGCGGGTAGTCCGAAGAGAGTGGAAGCGAATGCTCGCGACAAAAGCGACAAGCATTCACAGAAGCGGGCGAGGCAGCCGTCAGGTGAGGAGCTGTCTGGCGGCGCCCGCAAGGCCAGGCGTATAATAACCCCGAAAGCCGGTGGTAACGCTGGAAAGTCGGACCCCAGCCAGGGTTCCCGGAAATCTGGGAAGGGTGGGCCTGAAAAGGCCGGCCCGTCCCGGAATGATGGGAACAAGGGGTTGCGACCAATGGTGGGCCCTCAGCAGCCACAGAGCAGGGCGATCCAAGGAGAGGACCCTCCTTGGACAAAGGTAGAGCGGAAGAGGAAGAAGAAGGGGAATCCGCAGGTAGAAGCGCAGGTCGCCAAGCCAAGGCGTAGAAAGGCAGGTGCCAGGCGCGAAAAAGGTGACGCTATCGTCATCAAGACCGAACAGTCGAAATACTCGGACGTCTTGAAGGCGATGAGGTGCGACGCCAAGCTCGAGGGTCTGGGAGCCGACGTACGCAGTATCAGACGTACTCGTACGGGCGAAATGATCCTGGAGCTTAAGCGCCAGAAGGATCACAAGGGCGCCGCCTACAAGAGGCTGGCAGAAGAGGTCCTTGGAGATGGAGTGGAGGTGAGGGCTCTTACGCATGAGGCGACTCTGAAGGTCAAAGACCTAGACGAGATCACCGAAGCGGAAGAGCTCGTCACGGCACTGCGGCAACAGTGCGATGTTCAGGTGGCCGCCACAGCCGTCTGGCTGCGGAAGGGGCCAGCAGGGACACAGATAGCTCTGGTTCAGCTACCTGTGGCGGATGTTAAAAAGTCCGTTAAAGTAGGGAGTATTAAGGTGGGCTGGTGTGTTTGTCACCTGACATTCCACGAGCCACCTGAGGTTTGCTTCAGGTGTCTGGAACCAGGACACAAGTCGTGGGACTGCAAAGGCCCCGACAGGCGCAAACTGTGTAGGCGATGCGGCGCTGAAGGTCATAAGGCCCAAAGCTGCACGAGTCCGCCCATCTGCATGATCTGTACCGGGAAAACCTCGAAAAACAGACATGCGATGGGTGGTCCAGGGTGCCCGGCCTTTAAGAAAGCCGCAGTGAGCAACAAATCACAGTGCAGGTAACGCAGCTGAACCTGAACCACTGTGATGCGGCTCAGCAACTGCTTTGTCAGGCGGTTTCTGAGTGGGAGACGGATATCGCCATCATTTCGGACCCATACCGAGTACCCGCCGGCAACGGCAACTGGGCCTCGGATGGGACCAGGAAAATGGCGGCGATATGGACGACGGGTAAATACCCCGTGCAGGAGTTGGTGTCTACTACCTATGAGGGCTTCGTGGTCGCCAAAGTAAACGGGGTCTTCTTCTGTAGCTGTTATGCGCCTCCGCGGTGGCCGATCGAGCGGTTCACGCAAATGCTGGACCGCTTAACGACCGTGCTAACAGGGCGAAGGCCGGTGGTAATAGCGGGTGACTTTAATGCCTGGGCTGTGGAATGGGGAAGCCGTTTCACGAACCAGCGGGGTCAGATCCTGCTAGAAACACTGGCCATCTTAGATGTCGACTTGGCTAACGTCGGTACCAAGAGTACCTATAGTCGAAACGGAGCGGAGTCAATTATTGACGTGACCTTTTGTAGTCCTGGCCTAATAAGTAGTTCGAACTGGAGAGTAGATGATGGCTACACTCACAGCGACCACCTGGCGGTTCGCTACAGTATCGACTACAACAACAGCAGTCAGCGGATAGAAGAAGAGGCGGCTAGGCCAAGGCCAAGCCCTCGTAGGTGGAAGACATCATACTTCGACGAAGAGGTATTTAGGGAAGCGCTTCGCCGTGAGCGAAACTTACTCGGTTTAGACGGCGACGAGCTGGTAGCGGTGCTCTCACGTGCGTGTGATGCGACCATGCCTAGGAGAGTCCACCCTAGAAATGGGAGGCCACCGGCTTACTGGTGGACCGACGCGATTGCGGACCTGCGCCGCGCCTGCCTACGGGCTAGGCGGCGGATGCAGCGAGCACGATCAGAGGAAGAGCGAAACGAACGGCGGGTGGTGTTCGCCGCTGCAAAAGCCGCGCTCAAGACCGAGATAAGAGCAAGCAAAAAGGCCTGCTTTGAGGGTCTCTGTCAGAGTGCCAATACGAACCCGTGGGGTGATGCCTACAGGATCGTTATGGCCAAGACGAGAGGTGTGATGGCTCCTACAGAGCAATCTCCAGAGATGTTGGAGGGGATCATTGGAGGACTTTTTCCGCGTCATGATCCTAGTCCTTGGCCTCCTTTCGTAGGACAGCCGGGGACTGGGGCTGGCGATGAGGAAATGGTCACCGATGTGGAACTTGCGGGGATAGCTAAGTCCCTTAGCGTAGGTAAGGCCCCAGGACCGGACGGAGTTCCGAACCTGGCCTTAAAAGTAGCTACTGCAGAAGCTCCCGAGATGTTCAGGTCTGCTATGCAGAAATGCCTGGACGAGGGAGTTTTCCCAGAAGCTTGGAAGAGGCAGAGCCTGGTACTATTGCCAAAGGCGGGGAAACCACCCGGAGACCCGTCGGCATATAGACCAATATGCTTGATTGACACGGCGGGGAAGGTGCTCGAGAAGATCATCCTCAATAGAATGTTGAAGTTCACTGAGGGCGTAAATGGTCTCTCGAGCAACCAGTATGGCTTCCGGAAGGGGAGGTCCACCGTAGACGCTATCTTGTCGGTTACAAAAACCGCCGAGAAAGCACTCGAGCCTAAGAGGAGGGGAATTCGCTTTTGCGGGGTAGTGACTCTGGATGTAAGGAATGCATTTAATAGCGCCAGTTGGGCTGCTATTGCTGATGCGCTCTTGCGTCTGGGGATACCGGAGTACTTGTACAAGATTCTCGGAAGCTACTTCCAGAATCGCGTACTAGTATACGACACGGAGGTGGGTCGGAAGTGCTTTCACATAACCTCAGGAGTCCCGCAAGGTTCCATCCTGGGTCCGGTGTTATGGAATGTCATGTACGACGAGGTGTTGAGGTTAGAGTACCCAGTGGGAGTGGTGATTGTCGGATTTGCCGACGATATTACGCTCGAAGTCTACGGTGAAACGATCGAGGAGGTGAAGTTGACTACCGACCACTCGATCAAGGTTGTGGAGGCGTGGATGCGGTCCAGAAAACTGGAGCTGGCTCACCACAAGACAGAGGTGACGGTTGTTAACAACATGCAGTCGGCGCAGCAGACGGAGATCAGTGTAGGAGAGTGCACTATCCTGTCGAAGCGCTCTGTCAAGCACTTGGGCGTGATGATCGACGATAAGCTTACCTTCGGTAGCCACGTCGATTATGCCTGTAAAAGAGCCTCCACAGCTATTGCGGCACTGTCCCGGATGATGTCCAATAGCTCAGCGGTGTACGCCAGTAAGCGCAAGCTTCTGGCTAGTGTTGCTACGTCCATACTTAGGTATGGCGGCCCGGCGTGGGGTACCGCGCTAAGTACTGAATGCTACCGACGGAAGCTGGAAAGTACTTACAGGCTTATGTGTCTGAGGGTTGCAAGCGCGTACCGTACCGTGTCACACGACGCTCTCTGTGTCATTACTGGTATGGTGCCCATCAGCATTCTTATCAGTGAGGATATGGAGTGCTTCGAAATGCGCGGCACAAGAGGCATACGCAAGACTGTCAGGATGGCCTCTATGGTCAAATGGCAGCGCGCGTGGGACAGTTCCACCAAAGGAAGGTGGACCCATAGGTTGATACCGAGGGTAGATAGTTGGATTAATAGGCGCCATGGGGAAGTTTCATTCCACCTGACACAGGTCCTTACAGGTCATGGTTGCTTCCGACAGTATCTACACCGTTTCGGGCATTCGGATTCTCCCGAATGCCCAGTGTGCAATGGTTTAGAGGAAACGGCGGAACACGTTTTGTTCGTGTGCCCGCGTTTTCGCACAATGCGTGACCGCATGCTTGCCACATGCGGGGAGGACACAACTCCGGACAACTTGGTCCAGAGAATGTGTAGGGATGAGATTAGCTGGAATGCCGTTTCAACGGCTATCACCCATATCGTCTGGGAGCTACAAAGGAGGTGGCGCGTGGACTCGGAGAATGGCTAGTCCAGATGCAGTACAAGAGGTGGTCCAGGGGTTCGAAGTCGGCTTCGTAGGTCATACCGGTGCCCTGCGGTCGAGATCGACCCTTACAGCGATTAAGTGGCCGCGGAGAGGAAGTCCCGGTAGCGGTGCTGTCGTGGCGTCAGTCTACTGGGTTGGATCTGAGCCCGCGGTTGGAAAGGGGTCCCCGGCAAGGGTCGGGGTAGGTGAGACCCTGCTGTCTGCAACCTACGGATGCAGCTGATAAGGCCTGAAGGGTAGTGATACCCTTGCCTTCAGCAGGTCAGATCGGGTTGCATGTGGGCATCAGTTCTTGATGTCCGCTCAGCAGTAGGGCGCGGGCGGGGCTGACCCTGCCCGCCTTCCGAGGACAAAGGGAGTGGCAAGGACCACTCGGGAAACTGGCTAAGCGCCAGCATGCTATCGTGATGGACTCTCCAGTGCGAGTCATCGATGTTCGTTGCTGCTAGGCTACGGCAGCTAACCTTGAGGGTGCGATATGCACTAGCCCCTCTCTGAAGCAATACCTTCTTGGTGGTTCCGGAGAGACGTAGGGTTTGGCGACCATAGGAATGTGTTTTAGTGGGTCGAGGAGAGAGTAGTCCTGGCTTCTACCGGCATTGTAGAAGACGGCCTCATCCCCACACTACCCTAACCTTCCTGTTAGGGTGTCTGATGAGCAGATTTATCCCCCTATGGTTTAGAAGGAAAAAAAAAAAAAAGACCAACGTCCAGCATTTCGTTTATCAAGCAGATGTGTCTTTGTTTTCGCAGTCGGAGATTGCAACACTGCTGCAGCTTCCTGAACACGGCGAAGTTAACTACCAGGAACAATACGTGATGGACGTTCAGGTAAGAAGTAAGGCAGTGCACAGTGGGAAAAAATCTGTATAAAACGCGAATAAATTCATCTCTGCTCGGAGTGGATGGATTCGAATGAATTTTTGACATAAACTGCAAAAATCTCTATTGTTTCAGATAAGGAAGGTGTCGTTCGCCGCACGATGCTGGAAACCAGTGTATTGAGCTCGTTTTACCCAGCGCTCTCTCTCTCACACCTTTTTGAGAAAACCCTTATCTATTCCCAACTGGCGTGCTAAATAAATGACTTATTTAACACGTATTTGTGTAAAAACTTCCATAGTATTGGCAATTTGACATAATGTTGATCCTGCTCTTATTTATTGCGTTCCACTCCGGGCGGAGATGCACGTGAAAGTTTAAAGAAATAGGGGATATCGGAGTTTTTTGAAGATATTTCAATTTTTAAAGCCGCGCGGTGAGCCAAACCGACTCCATTCGATACTACGGAAGTTTATATACAGATACAAATTAAATAAATCATTTATTTTGCACTTCAGGATTTTTACAAAAACGTGAAAAAGACAGAGAATGGGGTAAAACGGGTCCAATACACTGACTTCCAGCATCGTGAGGCGAATGACACCCTCCTTATCTGAAACTATAGAGATTTTTGCAATTTGTGTCAAAAATTCATTCGAATTCATCCACTTCAAGCAGAGATATTGAATTTATTCGCGTTTTATATCATTTTTTTCCCATTGTGCAGTGCGAGAAACCGAGATTGGGCTTAGGGTTTGTTAAAGTATTACGTAATGCAAAATTTGACCATTTTAGACCCTCTCCCTCGCTCACGTAACAAGATTTGTATGGAAAATTTTGAAATTTTGTATGAAGCGTAACACAGCGCTAGACTCCCTTCCTCTCCCCTTGGCGTTACGTAATATTTGAATGAACCCTTATGTACAATGGAGCAGTATCCAGATTTATGAAAAAAGATGCATTTATCGCCTCCAAATGGATTTTGAGAGAATAATTATGATTTTTTACAATGTCGTTCGTGATTGTAAAGGTACTGTTTTACGTTAAAATAAATAGAAAAAGTAGTAGGCTCAGTGTACCAGTTATGGCTACAGTACCTCAAATTCGTCATAGTTGGTTTTCAACTAATCAACAAGAAAAATTTCGTGAACAACAGATCACGTTCACGAAAGATGATTGCGATCATTCAAAATTCACAATTTGCTCAAATTATCAGAGAAATAAATCATTTTCCTTAACTTTTCGGCCTCCTTGCACCCTATTTCGCCATCGTGTACCAGTTGTGGCTAATCCCATATTATCCTTATTAAGGAATGCATGTAAATAGTGCGAAGCGGAACACAAATTAACCCTCGAGCAGTCGCGTCTTTGACTACTTGCAGCGACACCGCACTCACGCTGTGTATCACATGCGTGCATTTTTCATCGTGTACTCAGTACACGACGCGACCGCTCCCGGGTTAACAAATGTGTCCATAACTGGTACAGGGTTCCTCTCATTGGCATATGCCGTAATAAATACTAAAAGTAGTTTTGACTCCGTTTCTATATTTGTCCTGTATAATATGATATGTCAATCATTTGACATATCGATGTCATTTGTCGGTCTTCCTCTTATTTTTTTGTAAAAATAGTTTTCCTTAGGTAGCATGTACTACAGCTTTTATTCAAACCCATATATCGAGTTGAACACAATGGTAAACGTACCTCAAAATTATGTATATTCAGTTTCTTGTTAAGTATATGAAATGTAGTCGTGTAGTCGAATAAATAATTTTTATAAGCTTTGTTCAGTTGTCAAAACCTCATTGTTGGGCTGATTATCAACAACAGAACAATGATAATTGAAAAGATAGAAATGACTTTAGTTCAGCTCATTAATCAGTTTATTTTGGAATACTGAATAACATACTCATGCAAATCGTTGTACAACTCCAAGTGAAACAGTATTTCAAACGAACGTAAACATACTGAATATCAGCATGTATGCTCATTAAAACAATACTTCTTCAGGATACTGTTCATCATAGATACCTTCTTTGAACAAATTGTCAAGAAAACGACTGCTAAATTATTGACAAGCATATTATAAAGAACGTTAAAGGAAGTAGATTTGAAGCTAAACATTTAACAGAAGTAGCTTTTATTCAAGATTCTGTTCCGCAAACATTGATATTCAGCATTCAATACTACTATTCGATAATGATTCGACTGAGAAGTTTAATTGCAGTTTCGCATTGCTAGTTGGGTTGCTCTCGTACGGTTTTGCAACATTCTCGCCCATGATGCATTCTTCTCGTTTTTGCCTTTCTCGTACACTAAGTGTACTGGAAAGGCTATATGTTCACTCCAAAAATGACTTTTTGATAGAAGGCCCGGAGGGTCGAGTCACATATACCAATCAACTCAGCTCGACGAATTGAGGTGATGTCTGTGTGTATGTATGTGTGTGTGTGTATGTATGTGTGTATGTGTGTATGTGTGTGTACAAAAAACTCACATCACTTTTTGGCAGTAAACCTCAACCGATTTTAATGACCGACGGTTCACTCGACGCGGAATCTGGTCCCATTGTTTCCTATTGAAAATGGTTTGGATCGGTCCAGCCGTTCCGGAGTTTTGGCCATTTAGGTGTTCCGTACCGGTACCCCAGGAAGGGGCCAGATATGAAAATGCTACAACCCTATGCAAGCGACACTTAAAACCGCGGCATTTCCCATAACCTGATGAACGGTATGCAGGAAAATACTCTCAGACTATATTGGAACCGGTAGTGTTCCAGAACCGGTTCCGGGTGTCCCGCCGGAATTGGCCAAATAAAAAGTGAACCGAATCCATGCATGCGACACATCAAATAGCGGCTTTTTCGATAACCTGATTAACGGTGTGCAGGAAAATAGTCTCAGACCACATTAGAAACTACAGGTAATGTTCCGGAACCGGTTCCGAGTGTCGCGCCGGAATTGGCCAAATACAAAAGTGAACCAAACCCATGCATGCGACACACCAAATTGCGGCTTTTCTGATAACCTGATGAACGGTAAGCAGGAAAAGAATCTTAGACCATATCTGAACCGGTGGTGTTCCGGAACCGATTCCGAGTGTCCCGCCGGAAGTGGCCAAATACATAAGTGAACCAAAGTAATGCATGCAACACATCAAATTGCGGCTTTTTCGAAAACCCAATGAACGATTAGCAAGAAAATAGAACCAGACTACATTAGAAACTATCGGTAGTGTTCCGGAATCGGTTGCAATTGTTCCGCCGGAAGTGGTCAAATGTAAAAGAGAACCAAACCCATGCATGTAACACATCAAATCGCAGCTTTTTAGGTAATCTGATGAACGGTTAACAAAAAAAAATCTCAGACCACATTAGGGGAAACCAGTAGTGTACCAGAACCGATTCCGGGTGTCCCGCCGGAAATGGACGAATGTGGAAGGAAACCAAACACATGCGTGCGGCTCATTAAATACCGGCTTTTTCGATAACCTGAAGAACGATCAGCAAGAAAATAGTCTCAGATCGCATTAGAGACTACCGGTAGTGTTCCAGAACCGGTTCCGGGTGTCCTGCTGGAATTGGTAAAATGTAAAAATGATCCAAACCCATGTATGTGACACATCAATTCGTGGCTATCTAGGAAATCGGGTGAACAGTTAGAAGAAACTAGTTTCATGCCATATTTGGGACAATTGGTACTGTCCTGGTTCCAGATGACTCGCCGTAAGTGGTAAAATTTAAAACTGAACCAAACTCATGCATTCGGTGCATCAAATCACGGCCTTTTCGATTACCTGATGAACGGTTAGTAAGAAAATAGGCACAGACTACATAAGTTACTACCGGTAGTGTTTGTGGTTCCGGGTGTCCCGCCGGAAGTGGCCATATACCAGGGTTAACCAAATTAATGCATGCCACACGTCAAATCGCGGATTTTTTGATAACCTGATTACCGGTTAGCAAGAAAATAAGCTCAAATAGAACCAACTTTGGGTGCTTTGCCGGAACTACGAAAGTGAGTAAAATCATAGCAAGATATGTGAAATTGTTCTCTTCATCATGACAAAACTAAAGTGATCTCAGAACTCATCAAATCACACCATTTCAGATTCCTACTCATCCTTACAGTCAACGATGTATGGGAAAATTAAAATTTAATCGCAACAACCCTGAACATTTTGTTTCAATCCTCTTTTGCGTCAAAATTCTGATGGGACTGGTTGCGCCCTCGCGCTCTGCAATGTGGTTGAAATTTTATTGGGATTTAGCTTGGGAAATTTCACTTGCTTGCATTTTTTTTTTGTTCAATTTTACATGGATCTTGTTATCAGCGATAATAAAATATAGCCTGAAGTGTACAGAAAAAACTTTGTCGACGACCCCAAAGTGATCTGTGGTTGTGAAAAAGGTTATATCTTAGCTTGTAATCATCGTCTTCATATTGATTGGCCTCCAATGACAGTGAAGGTGGTCAAGCAGTCAACTGAGAGCTCTGATATAACATAACGTCGGAATATGCGTCATCAATAAGTTTTTCTATTCGATAATGGCTTTGATAAAATTCTTGCTTTTCTCAATAAAGTATTCTCAGGATTCAGGAACACTTCGGCTTACGTCGACATCATGAGTATGTACATATTCGACGAGAAAGGCGCTATCACTACTAGGTGGATTAATCAGGGTTTTTTTTTTTCAACTGTTCACATTCGTCATCGCAGTCGTTTCTGTGGTTCGGATTCGGGAAGCCAAGTGCTGCAGCCGAGGTTTTACCTCGGAGTTGGATATCTTTCCAGCCATCTTCAAGTGTAACTGCGCCAAGCTGCTGTTATGTTAGTAGGGCCACTGCTAGCTGCTGTGCATAGTCTTGAGCCACTTACTTCTACATTACGCAGCAACTCGATATTGAGCTGCGGCGTTCGACTTCGACGCGTGGTTATAACCGTCGAAAGTTTTGAGCACATGCATACAGCGACGAGGTAGTAAATTACAACTAGTGGTCGGAATGAATATTCGTACTTAAATAATTTCTTTCTTTCTTGCTATTCGATCACTTTGACTGCCAATACTGAAGCAAAATACAGTGTAAGCTTCCATACCAAGTTCCATACACTCTAAAACAAATTCAATTAAAAATGACTATACGATAGCGGTGGATTTCTAAAGAACCTTTTCACTTACCTGGAGAAGTGAACTTTTGTTGACTCAATTAGGCTTACCTACAAGCTGTAATCTGGCGCTTCCGACGTTTAGATTCGATGCAGCTAAAAAGTGATCATATTTTTAAGTACACTAGAGGTGTATCCAAATCACCATTTCCCATAAATCAAACCAGAATGAAGGCGTATGATTTATATCCCGAGGAGATTTATTGAATTCCTCGTTTCCTTTTATCAGTATTTTCTTTCACAACGCTGAATTGGAAACGGATTTTGTTCAACATCCGTGAAAGGTTTTTAGTTTCAATCTGTTTCTCCGACGCCTTTCGAATTGACTGAGATTTACTGTTAAGCCCAAAGGACCTAGCCAGCACATTTTTCAACTAGCCGTACGTACTAATAAATATCCAATTTAGCAAAAAATGTTATCTTCTTTGGAGTACTGTAGTAAGTACTGGTTTTCCCCCTGTCAAGACGACCCGAATATCGCCAAGAGTCATGATATCTATTAAAACACAATAAAATAACATATTACAATCATAAACATTCATGTAATCCACCTCTCGCTCCATCCGGTCGGCTGGTTGAATGGTCGACCTCTTTGATCCTTTGCAGGAACAACACATTCCACACAATTCACGATAAAAATCCGAAACACAAAAAATAAGCCACTCACGAGGAACGACTCCCGGAATGGATCTTTTGAGGGCATTCTTCAGGCGTAATTGCACGTATGAGATTGCTTGCTCTCCGTTCAAGTGAGTGTTGATATTATTCTTCCTCCATCCCGATAGATTCGTCGTCATCGTTGGTCGACGTGCCTCGGCTGAAACCGGAGGGAAAAAAAATTCCCGAGGGGTGATACTTCCGAGATAATAAAAACCTTCACACGGCGCCAATTCAGCCAGGGCCGCAAGGCGGCAACAAACAGACAGCTTCCGTCTTCTTTTTCCTTTGAACCAAACAGCAAACGGCAAAATAAGCGGAAGAATCTCAAACGATAATATTATTAAGGTAAGCCTCTTTTATGGGCCCGCAGGATTGCGAGCTAACACAGTTCAGCAGCAGTCAGTCGGGCGAGTGGGTGGGTGAGTGACTTTCTTTTTTTGCCAAAGACCAGCCAGCAGCCCGACATCAGCAGTCCTGCAGTAGAGAACCGGAACGACCCCAGGACTGACTTGGCTTCCCACCGTTCTCCCCGGCGTCTTCGGTGACGGCGGCGATCTTGGCATCATGGATTGTTTGGTTTGTGTCTCCAAAAGCCGAACAAAAGAAAGACGAAAGGTGCGTAACGATTTATGTCACCACTTTTGGACAGGCCAAACATCCTACCTACGCTTCAAGTGGGGGACGACGACGCTCTCTTCAGAGCAAGGACTTAGAAAAGGTTTTTCTATTAAGCCTTTATAATGTTGACTTTATGAATAGGATGATAGCGTCTAAGTTGCTCGTTACACAACAGGACACTTTCTTCGAAATGTAGACTTCGCCGGTAAAGGAGCATCTGTTGAAACCGGCAATCTTATCAAGTTTGAGGGGACCTTCGTCCTTTCCTCACATATGGCACGGTTCACGGAAGCCGACCAACCGACCGAATCACATACACACGATGGAACTCTCCCATGTCGACGAAATGGGAAAAGGCCCTTCTTTTGTCCGCAGTCCCGGCTCACATGTAACCGTCCACCACCCATCCACATGAGTGGTAGACGATGATTTGTACCGTTGACTAACCAGAAAATTATATGGACTTATGGAATTTGGAGAATTCCTGCTTGTAATAAAGTTTTACAGCCACCTCAAATACATACAAAGCAACCGTATGCGGATTGAGAGTTGCCTTTTGTAGTAAGTAGGAGAGAAGCAGCAGAAGTGTTTTACAAGCATGAGAGCCGAAGAAAATGCCAACTCGAGAGGGTGTTATCCAACAATGTGACCCGAGCCGGACGATTGACGCACGTCTTTCTGGGCACATGTTGAACATTTTGTGCCTTGGGATTGATGGTAGTTATTTCAGCTATTGTGCAAGTCATTGAGACATTTTAAACGAACAGTGATTGAATTTCATTTTTTCTTAGTGATACTGTTGAAAGTAATGTAGGATTTCTGTAACAAAATAAAGTGCACTCAACATTCATATTCATGAATACAATCGTTAAATTATCGATATTTGCAATTTTTTGGCGATTTTCACCATCGGATTAGCTAATGATGATGGTATGAAACTTTCAAGCGGTAGCCTGATGGATGGACAGGTGTGTGATGATTGGGAATCGGAATGGAGTGAGATCGGACGGCGAAGGGGACCTGGGTTGAGACTGTCGAAGCGTGAACATCTCGACAATAAAGTTCTCCTGTGATTTGTGGAACCGCCTTTTTGTGGTTCTCCCTCGGTGAGACTGAACCAGTGTTCAAAGGTTTCAGCTCCGATACCCGTGATACGTCTAGAAGTTGCCAAGCAGTGGCCTGAGTGTCCTCCCGGGCCGATCGTGGTTCACAGCGTTGCCACTTGTGGACAATTGGAACCGCCCTTCATAACCTCTTCCGACCAGATTTGCGAGCTGCAAACCGCTGGTGATCACAATTGCCGAGCCCGTCCGGCGACATTGTGGGACGCAAACGTTCACCACCGTCGAAGCTATTGGTCCAGGTTACTAATCGCTTCCGCGGACGCCATTCGAGCCTCCTGCTGCGAGAGCGGTATACATCGCTTACAAGAACGTCGATTTCGTCGCGGCCCCCCATCGTTGGACACCAACGGACCTCCCACTGTGGCCGCCGAAGCCATCGCTCTAACGAAAGGCCGCCATTACCAAACGCTCGTCGGCGCACCAATGGGGGTGGAGCGGACCTGGTGTGGTGGTTAGAACACAAGACTATCACGCCGAGGACCTGGGATCAAATCCCACTCCCGACATACTCACAAAAATGTGGGTTCTTCCTTCGGAAGGGAAGTAAAGCGTGGGTCCCGAGATGAACTAACCTAGAGTTAAAAATCTCGTTAATACAGACAAAAAAAAAGCACCAATGGGGCCAACCGACGACGTGTACTTAGCCGCTCCGCTGAAAGGGAAGGGCACCATGGTCAACCAATTGCCACCAAAACGAGGTTGCGATGGTGCGTGTATGGTTGAGTTTCGACGGAGCATGGTAATTCATAAGTGTTTTTAATCGTCAGCTATTCGAGTGTAGATCAGCACCTACATAAACTAGTGAACGAACATTTCCTGGTGGACAATCTCGGAGTGTCCCTCTTGGGTACCAAGCTCGATTCGACAGAAAACCGAAGGGCTAGGCAGATTCTAGAATCAACTTCTCGGCGCGTGGCTGAGGTCATTGGCGTATCTAGGATTTTTTCCTAGGGGGTGCCTAGGGGGTGCCAGTTCTAGTGGCTTCCAGGTTGATTTGCTTTTATTGTAAAATGAAATACCGATCTACCCTCAATTTCTTGGTATAATGATGTAATGCGTCGCGGGAAAAATTAGTCCGCAAATTTAAACGCGCTATATTTTAAAGAACCCCTTTTTTTTGGAAAATCCAAACCGTTGTTTAATACTTTCCCCGCCATGTGAGGTTTGAAAACTTGATAACGTGATTGCGTATAATACATAGAATTTTTATTTTTAGTTTGAACTTAACAATCATCGCGTTTTGTGAATTGAAAACAATCAGGTCCGTAAGAATATATTTTCAGAGCAATTATTAGAAGTGTAAATCTCAGAAACTAAAAATATCCACAAATTTGCGTGTAACTTGTATTCATCGTATTCTTTGTTTTATTTATTGCATGATAACAACCCTTATAAAAATAGTTTTTAAGAACAATTAAAAAAATTTATACTTAAAATACATGGTTTGACTCCGACACTAATGGCGACAGCGTTTTTGTTTCATTAGTTGAACACCACCACGTGGACATGAAAACACTTTTACAGAGACATTATGAGTATGATTCTTAAAATTACAAAATTTGGACTCGATTATCCTGAGTTCCGTTCAGAAGCTTCACGAACATTATCAATCTAGCCCGGAATTTGGTGTGATCGAACTTCGATTTTTCTCTTCGGTATTCTGATGCTCGGAACTAATTCTGGTGAGCGGAATGCATTATAAAGCAGAAATTTTGACTTACGTTAAACCAACATTGTAATAATCAGTCAAAATTTGAGCTTCGTACATTTCGGGCAATCGAGTCTGGTTTTTATATAATACAAAAAAAATGTATTTTCAGCAAAATATTCTTTCGGCAATTCCTCAGGGAATATTCCCGGCAATTACCACCAGTAGGGGTGACATTGGGCCTGGGGGGTAACTTTGTGCCAAAAATCAAGAAAGATGTTTCGCTCAAAAAACTAACATTTGTTGTAGTGCTCATCAAAAAGTGGATAGATTGTGGTAAATGTAACTTGCGTTGACCATCCGGTGTAGAAAAAAGTCACCTTTTGTTGATTTTACAATAAGAAAACGTGATGTGAATTTTAATGTTAGGGGTGCTGTACAAAATCGTTGTTTTAAAATGCCCAGCAGAAAACAGCTGAACACCGAACATGTAATGAATTGATGTTTTCTAGGTCTATTCAGCAGTTGTTTTGAATAGTAATATGAGTTTTCTTGGTTTTGAATGCTATTTTGCATGAAAAACTTATGTATTCCAGCTACAGTACAAATCCTTCATTTTGGGGGCAACTTTGGGCCATATAAAAGCAATGCAATCAGCATGAGAACCCTACAAATGTGAATTAAAAATACTGAGAGCATTCACATTATTTTATGCATAATACGGTGTAAAATGTGGAAATAAATGTTAGATTCATACGAAATTAAAAATGCACGCGTATCAGTTTATAGGCAGATGCTAAATAAATATTACTTTCGTCTTATGATGACGCTAGTTAGAGTTGTTGAAGGGATAGTGGATGTATTGTATTGGACATTGATCGTTTACTATGAATGTTGTCAAGTTTTCACGTTTATTTGTCTGTGATGTTATTTTAAAGTGACAAGACACTGATAGGTTGTGCGAGAGTATCTATAAAATCAATAGTTTTGATTTGCAAGCGGTATTTTCTCATACTGAACTTTTTTGTTCGAATTTAATTGTTTGGCCCAATGTCACCCCCTAGAAGGGGGGAAATTAGACCAATTTTAATTAAGCTATATCATTGTCAAAATTAAAGTTTATTATACTAAATTAAAGCAATTATACTTTAAACATTCATTAATAATATAAAAATGAACGTGTCAATCGAATTCGACATTGATTTAGAGCTAAAATATAGTTGTAACGACCTACAAAGGGATGGACTATGCCATTTTGGCCCAATGACACCCCCACTGACGGTATCTTGTAAATTGTTTTTCAATTTATTTCAATTAAGACTTCTTTTGGAAATCTCTCAGTAATTCCTTTGGATTTGGCTAATTTCTTCGGTAATATCTTTGGACCCCCTTCGGCAATTTCTTTGAGAATTTATTTGGTAATATTTTAGGAATTTGATACCAAACACCTTCACGCATCATTTGAAAATTTCATCGGTAATTCCATTAGCAGTTTATTTGGCTTATTTATTTCATTGGTAAATCCTTTGGAATGTATTGTGAGTTCCTTCGCCAATTTTTTAGAAGTCACCAATTTTAGTTGTTAATGTCAGCAATTCTATTGATATTTGCTTTTTAAAATCAGCCTTTGGTAATTCATTCGACAATGACTTCTTCACTGGAAATTATCACATTTTTTTCTGAAGATGTCTTCGGCAAGTCATTCTTCTTTTTTTTTGGGATTTTCGTTGATTTTTTGGACTTTCATTATCTATACTATTCGATATTCCTGTGCAAATTTCTTCTAAAACTCCTTCGGAAATTCTTTTATAAATCGCTTTTATAATTTCAATGAAAATTCTTAGGACAATTTTTACAGTAACTATGGCAATTTCATGGGCAATTCCTTTGGAAATTTTGGAAACTACGATTATTACTTCTTCGGTAATTCCTTTGGAAATTGATTCGTCAGATTTCCTTCGGGAATTTATTTAAAAAAAATCTTTGACGGTTCTTCAAAAATTCTATCATAGTGATTCTGCGGCAATTACTTTTAGAATTACTTCTTAATTTTCTTCAGAAATTCCTTTAATGATTTCGGATTTTTTTTGCGAATGTTTGTGGAAATTTTTAAAGAATATATTTCGGTAATTTATTTTGATATTGGGTTTGGCCAATATCTTTAAAAAGCCTTGATATTTTCTTCAGGAACTCTTCTGGAAGTTTTTTGAATTCATTTGGGAAACACTTTGAAAGTTCTAAGATTATTTTGATGGAAATTATTCCCATACCTAATATATGGCTCGTAGCATTATCAGAGACCCTCCCCTCCCCCCTATAATGCTACGTCATATATGGACGACCCCAGCAAGAATGCCAGGAGAAATCCCTAGAGATGTCCTGCAGGTATCACAGTAATGATTTCTGGAGGAGACCTAGGAGGCATTCCTGAAACAAAGCAGCAGAAATCGCTTATAGAATCCCAGAAGGAATTCCTGGATGAAAATCAAGAGGAGTCCCTGGAGGAATCCAATGAGAAATATTTGAACAAATCCCTGAAAAACCCCTTTAGGATGTCCAGGCGGAAACACCGAAGGTACTTCTGCAAGGCTCCAAGGAATATTCCCAGCATTTTTTTAAGGAATCCCTGGAGAAATTCTTGTAAAAATCCCTAGAATAATTCTTGGAAGGCATTAAGTAGAATTTCTGGAGGAGTCCTAGGAGGAATTGCTGGAGGAACCATAGCAGGAATAACTTGAGAAATCCAGCTGAAAATCCTGTAGGATGGCCAAGATGAGTTCCTGGAGAAATCCCATGAAAAAATTATGAGAGAATCCTTGGGTAAAATATATTGGATAAAAATTCATGAAGGAATCACCGGAGAGTTTCTGAAGAAATCACAGAAAAAATCTACCATATATCATGGTAGAAATCTCAGCTCAAACCCTAGGAGGAATTGCTGGAGTAAGCTATATAATAATTTCTGGAGAAGCCCCATCAGTAATGCCTGGGGGATTCCGAAGAAAAAATCTTTGGAATACCTAGAGAAGTCCCTGCAGGAACCGGTAGAGATATTCTAGGTGAATCTACAGCGAAGGCCCAGAATAAATCGCAGCAGCAATTTCTGAAGAAATCTCAGGGGAGATTTCCCGGAATAATTCCAGCCATAATGCTAAGATAAATTGGTATAGAAATCACTTGAAGATTTTTTGAACGTATCATAGTAAGAATTTCTGGAGGAATTGCTGGAAGAACGCAGGAGGAGTTGTTTGAGGTATTCTTGGAGGAAGACCAAAAGGAGTTTCTGCAAGAATTCCATGAGAAATTTCTGGAGGAATCTTTGGATAAAATCTCTGGAGGAATTACTGGATAAGTTCTTGGAGAAATCCCTGGTAGAACAACCAAAGGAATTTCTACAATAATTCCATGAAGATTGCCTGGAAAGATGTTAGCAAAAAAGCCAAGAGAACCGCAGGAATTGCTTGAGGAATCCCAGCTGTAATATCGGGAGGAATTCCTTGAATTCCGGGAGGTATCATAGAAGCAATTTCTAGAGAAATCCTAGAATCAGGAATGCCGCGGGTATCCCAAGAGAAGTTCCTCTAATAAATGCCTGGAGGAATACCTACAGCTCTGCTAGAAAGGATCGGTACAAGTATACTGGAGGAATATCTGATGGAATCGCTAAAGGAATTTCTGGAAGAATCTCTGGAAGATTTCCCGAAAGTATAACAGCAAGTATATATGCCAGGATAAATCCCTGAAAGTATTTGTGAAGGAGTCCTGATGGGAATTGCTTGAAGAATTCCAGCTGAAATTCATGGAGGAAGTTCTTGGAGAAATGTTCTGTGGAATTTCTGGAAGAACCTCTGGAAGATGTCCTAAAAAAATCCTTGAAGAAATATCTGGAAGAATCATCGAAGGGATTTTTAGAAAAATCCCTGGGAGATTTTCCGAAAAAAAAATCCCAAGTAGAATTCCTGAAGGTACCACAGCGAGAATTTTTGAAGAGGTTTTAAGAGAAATTTCTGAAAGTATCACAGCAGGAGTTGCTTTAGGAATCTTAGCCACAATTACTGGAGGAAGGCCAATATAAGCTCCTGGAGAGATTCCATGAGAAATTTCTGGAAGAATCTCTGTATAAAATCTCTTAAGGAATTCCTGGAAGAATCACCGGAGGAACTTCTGAACGAATCCCAGGAAGATTGTCTTGAATAAACTAAAAAAAAAGGAATTCCCGAAGGAATCCCAATAGAAATTTTTAGAGGAACCCATAGAAGAATTCCGAGAAGTATCATAGTAAGAATTTCCAAAGAAATCCTAGGAGAAATTGCAGTATCAATCTCTGCAGAAATTTCTAGTAATGTACAACCCCATTAGGACTGCCTGAAGAATTCTAAGGAAAGTTTATTGATGAAATATCGGGAGGAATCCATAAAGGAAACCTAGAGAAATCACTGTATGAATAGATAGAGGTATTTCTGGAGGAATCCATGGAGAAGTATGTTGATTGTTCTTACCAATATCCAAAACGCCAAAACGTGCAACAGGTATATGGATAATTCCGGGTGTGCCAAGTTTTGTTCAAATGTGCCATTAATAAATATAGAAATTATTGTGTGAAGTTTTAAATTTTAGGTGACTGTGTGCCAGGCACCCCTGGAACCCCCCCTAGCTACGCCAATGGCTGAGGTTATAGAAATCGGACTTCTTTAGAGGAAGGATAATGCTAGTTTTTCAAACAATTATGCCATGGCTTTCGGCCGCTTGAAAAACATTGAACGGAAGATCGAGAAATCACCAGGGCTAGCAGAGCGAGTGCACGATTCAGTGGACGCATACTTGGAAAAGGGCTACGCACGAGTAGCAACAAAGGGCGATTTTGGTACAGCAGATAAAGCACGAAGATGGTACTTGCCACTAGGACTAATGATTAACTCGAAGAAGCCGCAGAAGCTACGCCAAATTTAGGATGCCACCGCTCAGGTAAATGGTGTGTCATTTAACTCGATGATACTGCCAGGTCCAGATCTCTTGGTGCCTCTGACGAGTTTTCAGTACCGATTCCGACAACGACGAATAGCAATAACTGGGGACATCATGGAACTGTACCACCAGTTCAAAATTATAGGAATAAGAAATTTTCTACCCAATAGCCCGGAAGTAATCTATGGTTTGGGATAACGAAGTACGACAGCTGATAAGTGTAGAGAGCTGAATCGAGCATGAGGCTTTCTTCATTCTGTTGACGACATTTTCGGGTATCGGACGCGTGTGATTTTTTCCAAAGTAGAATTCGGACGAAAAAAAAAAAAATTGTGGAGTATACCACATGGCGCGGCTCGGTAGTAGTTTTAGTGAATATTGGACTATTGTGGAAATTGTGAATGAATAAATCACAAGATGGCAACGACGGAAAAGTTGATTTATTGCGCGTTTGGTTTATTGAGCGGAGAAAAGTGAGACTGGGACCAACTGGGATAATTTTCAAAACGACAAAGAAATTAATGAGATTGTACAGAAAGTGTCCCTATCTGCCACCGAAAAATTTACATAGGCAGGACGAGTGGGTACCTCGCCTGAAGCGCAGAACGAGTGGGTATCTGTCGCTAAAATATATCGAATATTAATCGAGATCAAATATGAATGGCAGGACGAGTG
This sequence comes from Aedes albopictus, assembly GCF_035046485.1. Lineage (NCBI taxonomy): Eukaryota > Metazoa > Arthropoda > Insecta > Diptera > Culicidae > Aedes > Aedes albopictus. The sequence goes on along the minus strand of NC_085136.1, from coordinate 131,136,080 downwards.
GGTACCTGACCAAAAAAAAAAGCGCAGAACGAGTGGGTATCTGCAGCTGAAAAACAATGATGAAATACAAAGGCAGGACGAGAAAAAAAAATGAAGATAAATGAAAATTTCTAAGAAAATGTAGAATTTATGGTTTTGATGAAAGGTAGTAGCACAGATAAATGGACGCTGGCCACATCCATTACTGTGCAAAATAAAAAGATATAATTTTATATCAAAAATGAGAATGAAATTCTATGTAATGCTGAAAAGATAAGTAAACGAACAGTAAAACAAAGAAATACATATTGGATTCGAATTGCATTGAATTTCTATTCTATTTGGATCAGAACCAAATCAATTTTGGATAACGGAATTGAACTGGATTGAATTAAGATTGGTTTGGATTTGGCATGGATTTGATTTGGATTGGATGCTGAAAATTAAGTTTAGATAAAATTTGCATCGAATTTAGTTTGGATTTGTATTTGGAACGGATTTGAATTAGTTTGAATTAGATTTGCATTCGGAATGGATTAATTTGTGTTGGATTTTGGATTGGTTTAAGATTGGATTTAGTTTGTTATATGATTGAATATTTTTGGAATTCATTTGTATTTGGATTGGAATTGGATTTCGATAGGAGTGGAATTGAATTCGATTTGGATTTAATTTGAATTGAATTTGGTTTGGATTAAACTTGGGTTGGATTTTGATTTAGCTCCGATTTCATTTTGATGTATTGTGGATATGATGTGGATAAAATTTGCACTAAATTAAGATTGGATTTGCATTTTATTTGGATTGAATTTGCACTGGACTTGGATTGGATATGAACTTGGATTTGGATTAAACTTGGGTTGAAATTGGATTTGATTTGGTATGGATATGGATTGGATTGAATTTGGATTTGATTCGGAGTATTGGATTTGTATCGGATATGGAATGGATATGGATTGGATTTGGATTGTATTTGAATGGGATTATTATGGAATTTGAAATAAATTTGAATTGTATTTGGGTTGGATTTGAATTGGATTTGGAATGGACATGGATTCGATTTGTACTGAATTTGAATTGGATTTGGATTGAGTTTGAATTGTATTTGAACATGGATTTGGATTGGATCTAGATTGGATTTGGATCTGGATTGGATTTGGATACAATTTGTATTGGATTTGGAATGGATTCGGATAGGATTTGGATTGGATCTGGATTGGATCTTGATTGGATTTGGATTGTATTTGGATTCAATCTGGATTGATTTTGGATGGGATTTGAATGGGAATTTCATTTCATTTTTATTGGATTTGGAATAAATTTGGATTGTATTTAGATTGGAGTGGATTGGTATTGAAATTTGGATTGGGTATGGATTGGATTTTGTTTGAATTTGGATTGGATCTGAACTGGATTTGAATTGGATTTCAATCGGATTTGGACTGGATTTAAATGGGATTTTAATTGGATTTGGATTAAATTTGAATTAGATCCGGACTGGATTGGATCGAAGTGCATTTGGATTGAAGTTGGATTGGATTTGGATTTATTTTGAATTTTATTTGGATTTGAATTAGGATTGGATTTGAATTGGATTTGGATTAGATCTGGATTGGATATGGATTGGAATTTGAATGGATTTCTGAATTCTGAAGTTCTGAATTGAACTTGGATTTGGATTGGGTAAGAATTAAATTTAGATTGTATTTAGAATGATCCTTTTTAAAGATCGCATAAACTTTAGACTGGAATAAATTTAAAATAAATCATATTATCAAGAGATGTGGGAGGTTGTTTTGTGGATATGGATTGAATTTGGATTGGATCTGAACTGGATTTGAATTGGTTTTCGATTGGATATGAATGAATTTGGATTGGATTTGGATTAGATTTAGATTTGGATTGGATTTGGATTTGATTTGGATTTAATTTGGATTGGATTTAATTTAGATTGGATGTTGATGGAGTTTTGAATGGATTTGGATTGTATTTAGATTGGAGTGGATTGGTATTGAAATTTGGATTGGATGTGGATTGCATTTGGATTGAATTTTGATTGAATTTGAATGGGATTTTATTTTGATTTTATTGGATTTGCAATAAATTTGGATTGGATTTGGAATAGATTTGAATTGTATTTGGATTGGATTTGGATTGGATTTGGATTGGATTTGTATTGAATTTGAATTGTATTTGAACTTGGATTTGGATTGAATCTGGATTGGATTTGGATTGGATTTTGAATGGATTTGGATTGGATTTGGATTGGATTTGGAATGAATTTGGATTGCATTTTGATTTGGATTTAGAATTGGATTTGGATTGGATTTGGATTGGATTTGGATTGGATTGGATTTGGATTGGATTTGGATTGGATTTGGATTGGATTTGGATTTAATTTGGATTGGATTTGGATTTTATTTGGATTGGATGTGGATGGAGTTTTGAATGGATTTGGATTTGGAATCAATTTGGATTGTATTTAGATTGTAGTGGATTGGTATTGAAATTTGGATTGGATATGGATTGGATTTGGATTGAATTTGGATTGGATTTTCTTTTGATTTTTATTGGATTTGGAATAAATTTGGATTAGATTTGGAATGGATTTGACTTGTATTTGGATTGGATTTGAATTGGATTTGGATTGATATTTGGATTGGATTTGCATTGAATTTGAATTGTATTTGAACTTGGATTTGGATTGGATCTGGATTGGATTTGGATCGGATTTTGATTGGATTTTGAATGGATTTGGATTGGATTTGGATTGGATATGGATTGAATTTGGATTGGATTTAGATTTGGATTTAGATTTGGATTTGGATTGGATTTAGATCGAATTTGAATTTCATATAAACTTTGATTGTGATTGGATTTGGATTGGATTTGGATCGGATTTGGATTGGATTTTGAATGGATTTGGATTGGATTTCGATTGGATATGGAATGAATTTTGGATATGGAATGAATTTGGATTGGATTTGGATTGGATTAAGATTTGGATTTGGATTGGATTTGGATTGAATTTGTATTTGAAATGAATTTGGATTGGATTTAGAATGAATTTGGATTGGATTTGGATTAGATTTAGATTTGGATTGGATTTGGATTTGATTTGGATTTAATTTGGATTGGATGTTGATGGAGTTTTGAATGGATTTGGATTGTATTTAGATTGGGGTGGATTGGTATTGGAATTTGGATTGGATATGAATTGAATTTGGATTGAATTTGAATGGGATTTTCTTTTGATTTTTATTGGATTTGGAATAAATTTGGATTGGATTTGGATTGAATTTGGATTGGATTTGGTTTGGATTTGGATTGAATATGGATTGGATTTGGATTGGATTTGGATTTGGATTGGATTTAGATTGGATTTGGATTGGATTTGGATTGGATTTGGATTTGGATTTGGATTTGGATTGGATTTGGATTGGATTTGGATTGGATTTGGATTGGATTTGGATTAGATTTGGATTTAGATTGGATTTGGATTGGATTTGGATTTGGATTTGGATTGGATTTGGATTGGATTTGGATTGGATTTGGATTGGATTTGGATTGGATTTGGATTGGATTTGGATTGGATTTGGATTGGATTAGGATTGGATTAGGATTGAATTGGATTGGATTTGGATTGAATTGGATTTGGATTGAATTGGATTTGGATTGAATTGGATTTGGATTGAATTGGATTTGGATTGAATTGGATTTGGATTGAATTGGATTTGGATTGGATTTGGATTGGATTTGGATTGGATTTGGATTGGATTTGGATTGGATTTGGATTTGGATTGGATTCGGATTTGGATTGGATTTGGATTGGATTGGATTTGGATTGGATTTGGATTGGATTTGGATTGGATTTGGATTGGATTTGGATTGGATTTGGATTGCATTTGGATTGGATTTGGATTGGATTTGGATTGGATTTGGATTGGATTTGGATTGGATTTGGATTGGATTTGGATTGGATTTGGATTGGATTTGGATTGGATTTGGATTGGATTTGGATTGGATTTGGATTGGATTTGGATTGGATTTGGATTGGATTTGGATTGGATTTGGATTGGATTTGGATTGGATTTGGATTGGATTTGGATTGGATTTGGATTGGATTTGGATTGGATTTGGATTGGATTTGGATTGGATTTGGATTGGATTTGGATTGGATTTGGATTGGATTTGGATTGGATTTGGATTGGATTTGGATTGGATTTGGATTGTATTTGGATTGGATTTGGATTGGATTTGGATTGGATTTGGATTGGATTTGGATTGAATTTGGATTGAATTTGGATTTTGATTTGATTTGGATTGGAGTGGATGGATTGGATTTGGAGTGGATGGATTGGATTTGGATTGGATCCCGATTGAATTTGGATTGAATTTGAACTGGATTTGAATTGGATTTCGATTGGATTTGGACTGGATTTGAATGGGATTTTAATTGGATTTGGATTAAATTTGAATTAGATTTGGACTGGATTGGATCGAAGTGCATTTGGATTAAAGTTGGATTGGATTTGGATTTATTTTGAATTTAACTTGGATTTGAATTTGGATTGGATCTGAACTGGATTTGAATTGGATTTGGATTGGATTTGGATTGGATTTGGATCAAATTTTGATTGGATTTCAATTGTATTTGGATTGGTTTCGATTTATTCTGAATTGAACTTCGATTTAGATTGGGTTTGAATTAAATATTTTAGAATGATCCTTTTTCAAGATCGCATAAACTTTGAGCTGGAATAAATTTAAATTAAATCATATTTTTTATGAGATGTGGGAGGTTGTTTTATTTCCAAGTTCAAATGATTTAAAAAATAAAACCAAAAGTAAAATGGACTGTTTGCTGAATATTAAATTATGCATAAAAACAGTATAACTTATATTACCAGAGAGTAGAGAAGGGAAAGGATGTAGAGAATTAGGTGTTGTGCTATGTAACTGATTAGTAGATGTTGAGCGTGGCTTCGGTCAGTAGTAGAATGGCATTGATGATAATGATGGTAACGCTAAGTTGTGTGCGTGCGCAGCGTGCGCTTGCTTCGTTCCCGATGTCGGCATCGTGATTCTTTTGAGGTAGATGGATGAAAAGGAAAAAAAATGGCATAGGCCAAAAAGAGAAAGGACTACCAAACTCAGGAAACTCAATGACGGGAAAAGGTGTGCGTTTGAGTTTTAAAAGGGTGAGAGAGAAAGCAAAGTCACGAAAAGGTTAAATGTGTCGGTTAGGCGAGAACTGTGTGTGGGAGCAGGAGAGCGAGATTTTTGGAAGATCCTCGCTGAATCGAGCATGAGGCTTTCTTTATTCTGTTGACGACATTTTCGGGTATCGGACGCGTGTGATTTTTTCCAAAGTAGAATTCGGACGAAAAAAAAAATTGTGGAGTATACCACAATAAGATGTGGAGTTTAGATTTTGAAGCAGCGGAATAGGTGCTGGGAATTCGCTGGCTGCCTTGATCCAACGAATTAACCTACTCTGTGTACATGCCGGCCACAGTGGAGAATATACTAGATGGTTCCATTCATCCAACGAAGCGTCAAGTGGTGAGAACCGTCATGAGCCTATACGATCCTCTTGGCTTCCTCACAACTTACGTGATCCATGGTAAGATGATCATCCAAGAACTTTGGCGAAGCAGTTGCGGCTGGAATGAACAACCAGATGATCATGTTTTCAACAACTACTGGAAGTGATAGATGAATCATATACCCCAGGCTCAACGACTTATAGTTCCGAGGACGTATTTCAGACAGGCTATAACAGAACAATGCCAGCCAATTCGGCTCAGTACGTTCGTCGATGAGAGCAGTACTGCATATGCTTTTGTAGTATACATCCGCTTCGTCCACGCCGATCAACCTCATTGCCCATTAATGGGAGGAAAAGCTCATGTAGCGCCCATTAATTTATCGATCCCACGACTAAAACTGGAAGCGGCTACACTGGGTGGTCCCCAGTGCGCAGTTTAGCAGTTCTATTGGACTGATTCATCAACTGTTCATATAAAACTCTAATTCTCAGAAATATCGGCCGTATGCAGAATTGGGGGAAATGTGACAACTACAAATCCAGCGGAATGGATGAAAGTATCGTAGGCGGAGAATGTGGCGGACAAGGCAACGAATCGGAAAAACATCCATCCAATTTTTTAACGCTGAAGATCCTTGGTTCCAAGGTACGAAGTTCTTGTGGGGTCCAGAGTAATGCTGGCCTGCACAAAATTGAAGGGAAACAGAAGCAGAAATGATTATTTTGCATATGTATATAATGTAGCAGGCACGAAGATACTCTATGTCCCAAGAAAGTCAAGAAAATTTTCTTTACGAATAGTTCCTTGTGCAATAAATTATGCACAAGACACTTGAAGATATCTCCAGGTACTTTTTAAAGAGCTTCTTTTAAAATCTTTTCAAGGATTTGTCTGAAAATTATTCCAAGAATTTCTCAGCAAACTTTGGCAGAATTCCGCTGGGTATTATTAAAAGGGAGAATCCAGGAATACTTCTGAGAATCATTCCTAAAAATCTTCCAAGGATTCCTGCTGAAGTATCTTCAAGGATTTCTTCTACCCGGATTTGCTGATAGGATAAAATTCCTTAGAACTCCTGTAGATGTTAATCTGATAATTCCTTCAAGAATTCTTTCAAAAACTCCTCCAACGTTGCTGGAAATTCTTTCAGAAATCTTTTAATAATACCTGAAAATAATCTTCCAATAATACATGTAAAAAATCACCCAATTTTTTTTAAGAATTCCACAAAACATTGTTCCAAGAACCGCCACAGTAATGCTTCCAATAAATATGTTGATAATTCTTTCAAAAGCTCTTCTAGGAACTATTCAAAGAATCCCAAGAACTTTTTCGAAAATTCTTTCACGGTATTATCCAGTAGTTTTTCTGAGGACTCCCCAGGTATTCTTCCAAAACTCCTTCAAGAACTCATCATAAGATTCCTCCGGAATTTTTCGAAGGGAATTTTCGTTTGCTGTGGACAACCATCGCTAAAAATGGCAGGCAACAACGCGACTCTCAGAACGTTAATCCAATTATTCTCTTAAAAATCTCCACAGTTCTTCCAAGGATTGCTCTAAATTTTCTTTAGATGATTTTTGATGATTACCTGACAAATATTTTCAAGACTGAGGTAGACTGAGGTAGGAATCCTCCGGTAATGCTTGAAAGAGCTCTACCTGGATTTCTGGCAAATTGTCTGAAAATATCATCAGGAATTCTCCCAAGAATTCACCCATTCTGTTTTAAGATTCCTTCAGGAATTCTTTTAAGCTTACTTCAAGGATTTTACCAACATTTTGTCCAGAAGTTTTTCACCTTTGCATAAACTTTTATAATGATTAATTCAGGAGTTCAAAATCAAAACTTCAATAGCTCTGCAAAAGATTTAGTATTGCATAGCAGAGCATGAACACTTGTTCAAATCGTGGATGGAGCTGCAAAGATTAGTATATATCTTGCTATTGCAAATTTCGCTACTAGGGTAATTGATCCGATCATGGAGGAGTTAAGCACTGGGTTCATGTTTAAGCCACAATTGTATCGCTCCAAGCAAACTTTTTACATGGATGGAATTGAAAATAATAAAATCCATCCTTAATCTACGGGAAAGTAACGAAATATTGCCACTATGATGTTGTTATGAGCATTTTATTCGTTTTTATCTGAAAGAACATTGTGTTCCTAATGTTGCGGTATGTGTTCCTATTGTTGCGATATCCCATTGAAATCATTTGGGATACCGTCGTTAGGGGTGACATTGGGCCTAGAGGGTAACATTGGTCCATTGATCCTACGGATTCAATATAAGTCAGAGAACTTGACGGTGGATGCCAAGCATCTTAGAATAATGTATTCTAGTAGCTTTGCACACAAAATGCATTCCCGTTGTACTCTAAATGTGCGGAATAGTGGCCCAATGTCACCCCACTTTGGCCCAATGACACCCCGCACGACGGTATCGCCACTTTAGGAACACTACCGCAACAATAGGAACATAGCAGCAAACACATTAAGGAAAATATTTTTTTAAAATAGGTTTTTGGGCAAATCTTAAGCAAACAAATGGTGCAATCTCATAATTTAAGCACCATACATCTTTTAAATAACTTTTGGTAACATTTCAGTCGAAAAAGTGCCCAATTGCCATTACCGAAACGTTAGGTACTACCACAACGATGAGAACAATTACCCTATCTAAAATAGCATAGACCCACTCATCTCCACACAGCTGGCGAAGTCCCTGCAAGCGTTTTTATGTTGAGGGGGGATTTCTTCACCCCCGCTTAGGAATTAAACCTGGTTTAACTATATGGGTGAAACAGGTTTACAAGTTGAGAGGAAGTGAAGAAATCGACCCTAAATCCTATCATCAACTTAGAAAGCGTCCAGAACTAAAACGGCTTCCGATAGATGATAAAATATATAGTAAAAATAGTAATAAAAGTTCCAAAGAATAAATCAGAAAAATCTCACCATGTTCCATTTGTCGGACGCTCGTATCCACGCCTCGATTTCTTTCCTGCTGGCTCCGAGATCATAGACGCACAATTTATTTTGATTATTCAGTCACCGATGCACCCACCAAGACGAGACATCACCATTTGTTTGTACTACCACCAGTGTCGAGTTATACATAGATTGGACCCATATTTAGTTTTCTCATTTTTTTTTTTCAATGTGATTACGGCGGTAGCAACACGGTGCTTATGTTCTACACCGCACCCTTTCCCTACATTTGCTTCTAGGAGCCTCTATTTTTGTTTCAACACACAGAAGTACGTAGGCGTGTGTGGCCCAAGTCGACACTGTTTTGGCCTGCGTTGAACAAAAATAGTTTTAATAAAAGTTTCCCTTTTTTTCTTTTTGTCAATTGTTTTTTTTGTAGTATGGTCCATGTATTTAGTTAGGTTCTTGTCAATTTGTCAGTTATTAGAAGTAGATCTCCAAGGTAATAGTCATTTAAGTCATTCTGATCTGTTGTCATAGCAGCTTTAGTCTTTGCTTTATTGAAGTGTAGTTTTATTGGAAATATGCTGAATGTCGTTATTAAAAAGAGGCGTCTGGAACTGTGTCCTGCTAGTTGTTCCGTCATGCACATACATCATGTCTTAATAATGCCTAGGAGATTAACAAAAACACGTGTGTTCGGTCAGATGTTCATTGCGTAAAAAGTCAAGGAAAATAGGTTTCTTTATTGTCAGTTGTTATGTAAGCCTCGCTTGAAGCACTTCCCGTGAGAACCCTGTCATCTGTACACCAACTAATCCATATCTTCGTACACAGCTAAATACTGTACTGTCAACCGGCGAAAAGCCTACGGGTGAATATTAAAAAATGGATAAGAATTCTGTCTAGCGCATTGTTTCCTATAGGCCACTATTTTAGTCTAGTCCCAACTGCAAGCTTCTTTCCAATCTTAGCGTCAATTGTCTTCTAGATACTTCTAGATAGATTCATTGAATCAGTCGAACCCTATGTTAAAATATAGTCGATTCTGTGTCAAATTGTTTTCTTGATTTCGCTAATCGTTTTCTACTTCTCTGTGTTCATCTCTTGTGTCCTTAAATTGTCATCGCTCCAAAACCCACAGAAACATGTAACTGAACTTCTGATATTTTTCTGTTGGTGTCATAACACCATCTAAGAGATAAACAAAAATACGCCAACTTGGTCAGTTGATTGTAATCTATTGTAATAAAACAAAAATTGCTTGTCAACTATTTTGTATTCACCCCCTACAAATACTATGACAAATATTCAAATTCGTTCAATTGTCCTAATGGTCCTTCCTAGATAAACCATGTAATTTTCTCAAGCGTAGCCTAGAAATGTCAACCTAGTCATACACAAATAACGTTGTTCAATTAATAAAAAGCAGTCAGTATTTGTCAAAAATGTCACGTCGAACGCATTGACGTCAACAATGCGTTTAAGTGTTCGCACGTTAGCTTCGAATCTATCAGCACAATTAAGTGCTGCAAATTTACTCCCCACTATTAATTCTTCGGTCGATTGCTTTATTTAAAGAAAAATTGTAAATGTAAAAATACGAAAAAGAGACTATGAAATTAATAAATTACTAATCAAAATCAACCGAGAAACGTGGGAAATATAGCCCAAACAACATTTTGAAGTCAGCTGGCTGTAAAAGGTTCCAAAACCTGTCACAAATCCTATAATATCTTTATTAGGATTTGCAACGCTCATCAAAACCTTCTCAAATCCAACCGATTTAGATTTATTGCTTGGGAATAGACTCTAGTGAGCCCCGGCGGTTCCTCCATGTTTATCGAGCATGTCTAATGCATATGATCAGCCATACTCCATCTGCAGCAGCCGAATCGTGGTGAACCGTTGGAGGCGCATTAAAGTGTTAAAAAGGTGATATGTTTCACTAAAGAACACTACATTACAATAATCAAAATGAAACTCCTTCACTTTAATACCGTCAACCCCTGCGAACTTGGCCAGGGTCTATTTAGTTTTCTCATTGAACTAAAACTTAGAGTGGCAACATTGTTATAGAACTCGTTCTGGAGACGCCGGAGTCAAAGCACAAAACATACGACACATATTTCAAACTTTGTTTGCAACTGCTGCAACGCTCTAAACACAAATATGCACCATCACCAGTAGCAGGAACACACTTTTATAAGTTCACCAGCACTATCAGTACCTTAATATTGCAATAGATGACGGTCAAAACATGCCAAAGGGATCACAATCGACTCCAGAAGGTTTTGAAATGAATTTTTTGACCTCATTCCGGATCGTTTTCGGTCAACATGATCGCAACTACACTCACGGAAGTATCGCGCGTCCCTGTCTCCAGGAACTATCCCAACACTAGCTCGAAGAATCGGAAATCGAAAGCTCAGGGACACGAAATGACAGCGAAAAAAATTTAAACACTCGCAAGCGTTCGCTGACTGCTGCGATCTTTTTCTTCGATGGCTCTGCAAAAGATTTGTCCAAAAACCCTACCAAGGACACCGAAAATTTCCTAGATTTTTCCAACACATCTTGAAATTCTTCCAAGAATACTTCCTAGAATTTCTGCAGCAATGTTTATGGTGTTTTCTCAAGAAATTTTGTCTATCAAATATACGATCCAAATACGATCATTCTTTCAAATAGGGCTTCGAACTACTTGGGCACCCGCGACAATTCCCGGCACCTCACAGCAAAACGAATCAAAATATCACTTGCTGCATATTTTCCAAACGCACTTCCGTAGGTTATCGTTTCCAACACGACGAGATCCACTGTCAATGATCTACACGTTCACTCTGAAGCCGCACAAGTGCTCAAAACAACTATTACACGCAGACGAGTGCACTTTGTCAGCACAAATATGGGTGCCGAAGTGGTTTCCCAATAGGCCCCTAAAGGCCTATCTGAATTTCTGCATAATTCGATCAAGCATTGATTAATACGACTTATTTACTCATTTTTTAGGTATTCCTATTACGTAAAGCCCATAAAATATATTTTTTTAAATTTTAATAATTTTTGCAACATTCCTTATTTAGCACACAATTTTGGGTAAATTTTGTTTATCGTGTATGTCAAACAGGAACATTTGTTGTCAAAAGTGAGCCAATATGATGTCTTTTGCAATTCGCCGTTCCACTTTCGTTACGTCAAGGTTGACCGCGAATGTCAAACAAGACCTGCTCACCATTATTTTATTTTCGAGTTTATGAACTATTCTGTGATTGTGTAAGTTCGAAAAAAAATACTATTCAGATGAGAATAGCATATGCTTCTTCGTTTTATACAACAAAACCGGGAAAATATTTTTCATTTTAGGACCCTATTGATTTTGCTGGAAGTTCGGCACTGGTGTCGGGAATTGGTGCTGAACTAGGTGCAGTAAACTCGTTCAAAACCAACTTTCCGACAGAAAATCTTAACGACAATCACTGGTATTTAACAACAAGTTCAAGCAATAAGGTACCTACATATCTGATTCAGATGGAAGCGATGGAAGTGTTAGACAAAAACGGTCGTTTAGTTGTGAATTTAGGAAATGCACAATTTTGTTTACCTGAAGTGTCGGGAATGGGGTCAAAAACCCTATTTGTTCAGATTTTTTTTTCCAAAGGTTTCACCGACAATTTTTCCAAATCATTTAAGGTCTTCTCTAGGAAATTTTTCAAGCTGTGTTTGCGAGTTTTTCGGAAAGAGTGCTTCCCAAAAATATTTCAAGGAATACCCAGAGAATTTCGCCTGACATATTTACAAGATTTTTTATGAACTCTTTAAAGACTTCGTCTGGTAGTTCTACCAAATTGATACTTACGAGTTCTTCCTTCGGAACAGAAGTAAAACCTGGGTCCCGAGATGAACTAGCCTAGGGCTAAGTACAGATAAAAAAAGAATTCTCCTTCGAAACATTGTTTATTGCATTCTCAGAAAAAAAGCCTAGAAAGATTCCAGAAGGAAATAATCAAAACAGTTTTCCTTGGTGGACACGAATGCCAACTTTTTTGGTAAAGTGTCTTTAATAAAATACTAGCTGTATCCGGCAAACTTTGCCTTGCCTACTGCGTTTTTTGACGTTTCAAATTTCTAGCCCAGACCAAGTCCCCGGTCAAAATGTATGGAAGGTCGGTTTTCAAAAACTCTCGATTTTTTCATGTTTTTTGCCTCATAAACCTTCCTTGGGTAAAAACTTACAGAATAAAACTAATACGACCAAAATCGGACCTTCCCTTCGCAAGTTATGCGTGGTCCCACGTATGCCACTGCATTTTTATATATATAGATAATAATAAAAGTTTTCGTTGGATACTTGTGGAATTCCTGCAAAATTCTGGTATGCATTGGAGGCATTGACGGAGGAAAACTTTAAGGAATTTGTGGAGCAATCCTTGGATAATAATTGAAGAAATACTTGGAGAAATCCTTAAAAAAGTACGGAAGGAATCTTTTAAGAATCTGCTTGGTGAAATCCCTGAAAGAACCTTTGGTAAATTTCCAGGAGAATCATTGGGAAATTCTTTCAGAAATATCAAAAAGTATTACGCAAAATCCTGAAGAAATCCTGGCATGAACTCATGTAGAAAGCATTGGAAAAATCTCTTGATGAACTTCTGAAAATATTGCTGGAGTAATTATTGAAGGAATCATGGAAGCTTTCTTTGTGAAATTATGGAATAGCTGCAGCTGATGTCTGATCGATTTGAAGAATTTCTGAATTAAAAATTGGATCGAATCGTTTGAGAATATTCTGAAGGAATATTTGGAGGAATTCCTAAAGGGTTTCTATGAGGAATTCCTAGAGCAGTCCTTAGAGAACTCCTTAAAAGTTCCGAAAACAATCTTAGAAGAAGAATAGCTCGAGAAGTTCTTGAGAAAATTTATAGAGGAACTCCAGCATAAATTCCTGATGATATTGCTGCACGGATTTCTGGGTGAACTCTTAGAAGAAATCCCGGGTAAGTCCTGGAACACCTTGTAGAGAAATTAATATATGAATTGCCGGAGGAACGTCGGATAAAATTTCTGGAGAACTTTTGAAAGATTATTTTAGAGGGATTCGTCTAACAATTACCGGAGCAGTGCTCTGAAAAGTTAATAGCAGAATTTCTGGAAAAAAAAATAGAAGCTTCTTAAACAACGTATAGTGGAAGATCTGGAAGAACCCTTTTAGGAGTTTTTTGAGTTTCTTCCTAAACAAATAAAATAAATTAAAAAAATAAAAAATAAAATAAAACATAAAAATATATGTTTTTTTTTTCCTACAATTGTAATGTTCCACCCGACTGTATGGTAATGATCGTTAATCGAACTAACCGAGTCAGCTCAGCTGTTGAGCACTTAAAATCACTCATCAAAAGCTTTCGATTAATTTTTCACCACATCTGCTGGTTTCAAAAGCAATTCGCTTCTTTGAAATGTTTCAACTGATATAAGGCAATTGTATAATTTAGCATATTTTATTCCTGTACTGCAACATAGAATGAAATTTTCAAACCAGAATCAAACCATCTGATGTAGATTAAATCCGAAAAGAAGCAGTTGATTGACCTTCCAATGAGCATTCTCAACATCATTGAAGGTGATCCAAAAGTCTGGCGAAAAATGACCGAGTAGTTTCGTTGCCATCGTCATCGATAATCGTATGCACCAAACTTGGCACTACCGTACCCGAAAGTCCTGGCCGTAGGTACTTGTTTTTGGCACAGTTTGGTGTTGGCGCCAAACTTTTCCTGCCTCGTAACTTTCAGTCAGGCCAGCACCAGATCGATAAGAACAACCCGGGAAAAGAACAACCATAAATTACTCATCACAAAAGAGGCCGCCAGCCAGCAGGGCCAACCACCGACCGCCGTCGTCAGAATTATTCGTCGCTTGTTCACGCTCACACACCTCGGCCACGTGTACATAGTAGTGCCAGCCAGCGCAGCCAGCGGTCGGGAAAGAGGGTGGAAATTGGAAATCTTTAGTCCACTTTTTTCGAGCTCTTCAAAGTCTGGCCGCAGTTAGTCCTAGTTTGACTGAGTGCAGAAAGTTTACTTTGCAAAACAACAACTCCAATTTTGAAACTTCGGGACCTAGTTTATTTGTTGTTTTGTCTTGGCTGCATGGGGCCATCCAGGAATGGGTCGAAGAACCTTAGTCCGTCCGTAGCGATCTACGGCCTGGCGGCGGCGGCGTTGGCGCGGAAGTTTGGAAGACGCTACTCATCATTCGCGGTCGGAGGAAGTCTGTGGCTAAGTTTTTTAATTTGATGGAAGAACTTTGTCACGGATTGGTCTTTGCCGCCTCCCTTTTCGTAGTCGTCTGGGTCTGCTGGAAGACTTTGGACTTCGGGTGCAGCCTTGAAAACAACCGGTCGTAGGGAAGTTTTATGTTCCGTAACATTAGCGTTCGCCGTCGAAGGGGAAAGTGCAAAGTTTCAAAGTGAAATCAGGAAAACTTGCGTGGCACGATTCTTGGTTTTGCTTCGGCAACAGATGTCTATTAATAAAAATAATGGAAAACGATTTACGAACAAACAAGTGGTTTAGTTAAGCTACTTTGCGTGCAGTCGTAGTATTAGCACAAAAAAGATATGCTTTTCACAGAAGTTTTAACTACATTGTTTAGGATAATTGTTTGAGAGATCAGAGACAGAGAAGTAAATAAAAAAGGAAAAATCTAGATATAACTCTACCCTCAGTGGGTGATTTGAACCTCGCCTATTTTTGCTGTGGGGATGTAAAATGGTAAATCTAGTATAAGCGCCACGGGTCAATCGATGACAGAGACCACCAACTAAGAGTTGTGTGCTTAGCTGGTACTGCAGCCTGGGCACTGTTGTCCTTAAAACTTCAGCTAGATTGAGGAAACTGAAACTTAAATTGCACTTCCGCAATGCACAACTCTAGCTCCATTTTTTGAGCAAATACTCCAAAAAAAATTTTGAAACTTCTCGGCAGACTTGTGGAATTAACGTTTTTTGATGCTGTACGATACTGTTCTAAGTGATTTCTGCGAACTTTCTGTTTTTTTTTTCAGAGGTTGGTGATTTTATGGAGTGATACGATCCTGGCAGAATACTGGTAACATCGTTGAGACACATGGGCGTGGACCCCCCCCCCCCCCCCTGGGCCGCCAGATTTATTTTATAAAATCGAGCCTACTCATAGATTACTTATAACTTAGAGTTCAAGAAAAAATACCCCAAAAAATTAACCATTCTAATAATTAAGGATTCTATCCACAATTATCAAACATTGTTTACTCGAGAAGCACAGGACATTTCGCCAAGTATTTCTCCAAGAGAACCGCGTCAATCTTATCATAGAATTTTACCAAATAACAAGCTTGGTTGAACGGCTAAATTTTGTGATGTTTATTCATGGAATACAAAAACAGCATGCCAAATTTTCCAGATATACCGGAACCGGTTCCGGTACGACTTTTTAGAACCATATGCTGCTATAGCCCAGCTATAGCTGAGTGCAGTTATGTGCTACTGCTACACGAATTTGCATTAGAATAAATAAATGTCATGCTAAGAGCAAAATATCTGAGATTTCTTTAAGAATTCTTTCAAGGACACCTTCAGAAATTCCTTTAAGCATTTATTCAGGAACTTCTCAGGAATCCTTGCAGAAATTCCACAAGAGACTTCTCCAGGAGTTTCTCCTTCGTGAATTCTTCCATGGGCAATGGGCATCTTGCAGGGTTCCAACAGTGATGGTTTTTGGATTTGTTCCAAGAAATGCTTCAAGAATTCATCCCACTACTTACTTCTGATTTTTTACTGATAGCTTCCTTCAGTGATTCCATCATTGATTGCTTCAGAGATTTTATCAAGAATTTCTCTATGGGTTCCACCAGACATTCTTACGGGAATTTCTCCTGGGATATCTATAGAGGTTCCTCCAGTGATTGTTCCATTGCTTTTACCGATAATTCGTCCAGGAATTTCTCCAGGGTTTCCCGTCAACAAAATCTCTTTTAGATATTTCTGTAAATGTTCCTTCAGAGATTTCTTTAGAGATTTCTCTATATATTCCTTCAAGAATTCCACTAATGATTGCTCCAATAATTCAATCTGGAATAATTCGACGTATTTCAGCAGGAATACAAAATTTTACTAGAAATAAGCTAAAAATTAATCCAGGAGTTCCTTAAAACATTGCACAAAATATTCTTCTGGGTGTCTATCCAAAGCTTCCAGCAATAATGCGTCCAAAAATTATTGCAGACATGTATTTCATATTTTTTTCAAACAGAAATTCTTCCTGGAATTTGTTAAGAAAGCTTTCCTGGTATTTCCTAAAGAATCCCTCATGGGATTATTTCAGACATTCCTCCAGGGGTTCATCCGGAAATTTCTTCTGTTTTTTTTTTTTCAGGAACAACTCCAGGGAGTATTTTAAAAATTCCTCTAAGGATTCCCCAGGAACTATTATTAAAATTCCTTCAGGAGTTCCTCTTGGAATTTTCTCTGGCGAACTCCTCCAGGAATTAATCCAGTACTTCCTACAGGGACTGTTTAGGGATTCCCTTAGGAATGCCTCTAGGAATCGCTTCCGGGATTCCGAGGATTCCATCTGCATTTTCACCAGGAATTATTCCAGGCGTTCCTCTGGAAATTTCTGCAAGGATTCCCATTAAATCTCATCCAGGGATTCCTCCAGAAATGCCTCTAGAGATTCTTCCAGGAGTATTTCTGAGATTTCTCCGTTCATCTCTACAGGCATTCCTCTAGGATATCCTCCAGGGATTCCTCCAAGAAGTTCTGCAGGGCTTTACTCGGGATTTTTTCTCCTGTTTTCCTCCCCTGTTGGGGAAATTAAGCCACTCGGGAATAACTTATGTGATTCTTTGTGGAACAACTTATTGTAAAAATTACTCCAAAGATTCTCCCAGGAACTTTTCTTAGGCTTCCTTCAGGAATTCCTTCTTGTATTATTTAAGGAACTCTTCCAGGAATTAATCAGTACTTCCTCAAAGAACTGGTTAGGGATTCCCTTAGGAATTCCACTTGAAATCGCTTTCGGCTTTCCTTCTGGAGTTTCTTCAGGAACTCTTCTGAGGATTCCTCCAGACTTTCTACGAGAATTCCATCTGTGATTTCTTCAGGAATTATTCCTGGTATTCCTCCCTAGATTCATCCACGAAGTTCTTCATGAACTCCTCTAGGATTTTTTCCAGGGATTTCTCTGGAAATTCTTGCTGGGATTTCTCTAAAAATTCCTCCAGGAATTCATCAAGAGATTCCTCCATAAATTGCGCCAGAAATTCCTCAAGAGATTTCTCTAAGAGTTCCTGTGGAGATTCCTTCAGGAATTCCTACAAGCATTTCTCTAGGATATCCTCCAAGGATCACTTTAAAAATTTCTACAAGTTTTTTTTTTCAGAGATTCCTCTACATTTTGCGTACATTTTGCTGCAGACGCCACGCGCATGCATGCGATTCCACCGATCCCGTTATCGCACGATCAGTTGCGTGCGTGAGAATGTATGGGAAAATGGGAGGTCGCCTAACGTTTTAATCGATATATCATTGTTGCGGTCAATGCACACCTAAATTTTTGAATGTTTTGGAAAGCTTAGACTCTCAGGTTTCTAATGATGAGTTGAAATCGGTGGTTGCGAACACAGCGAAAATCGCAATTTAATGATAAAATTCAAAACGGCGACCAAATACAAGATGGCTGCCAAAAAATGTTCAACTTCAAATGAAAGGTCTATACTTTCCCTTCATAGAAAAGTGAAGTTTTGTATATGTTACAACATTAAATTTTGAGATATTATGCGATAAATTGGGTGCAATTTGATGAAAAATCGTCATTTTTGTCACCTTGTCAGCCCCTTGCCAAGCAAGGGGTCCATCAATTTAACCCAACCAAAGTGGTTTTCATCCTCTTTTATCATATTCTAGCGAATAAGCGAGAAAAAATTGAAATCCCAGACATTATGTAAATGGCGGCCTAGTTTCAGCGAGAATTACTCACCTGGAAATTCCTCCAGGCATTCCTTCAGGATTTTAACCAGGAATTTCTCCAGGAAACACCCCAGGAATTTCATCAGCAATTTCTTCAGGAATTTCTTCTGGACATCCTTCAGAAACCGTGTCAGGAATTCCTCCAAGAATTTCTTCAGAAAATCCTCTGAGAATTTCTTCAGAGATTCTTCCAGGAAATTCTCCAGGAATACTTTCATTTCAGGAATTTTTCAGGCTTTCCTCGAGACATTCCTCCAGGAGTTTCTCCAGAGATTTGTCCAGCAATTGCTTTAGAGATTCCTCCAGGGATTTCTCAACGAATTTCTCCAAGAATATTCCCAGAGATTCCTTCGGGGAATCTTCCAGAAATTCCTCCAAGGGTTCTTTCTAGAAATCCTCATGGGACTTTTCCAGAAATTTCTCCAGCAATTCCTTCTAGAATTCCTTTGGAAATTTCCCCAGATTTTTTTCCAGGGATTCCTCCAAGAATTCATCCAAGAAATTTTTCCAGGAATTCCTGTTGGGTCTCATCCAAGAATTCTTCCAGGAATTACGCCAGGAATTTGTTTAGAAGTTTCTCCAGGGTTTTCTCTAGAAATTTTTCCAGGACTTCAGGGATTCCTCCAGGAATTTCTTCAGAGATTAATTGAAGAATTCCTCCAAGGATTCCTTCTGAAATTTCTTTCAGATTTCCTCTAGGAATTCCTCAAGAGATTTCTTCTGAAATTTCTCTAAGATTTCCTCCAGGACTTCCTCAAGAGATTTCTTTTATTTTTTTCTAAGAATATCTCTCAGAATTTCTCCAGGAATTTCTCCACAATTTCCCACAAGGAATCCTCCAGAAATTTACCTAAGATGTATCCGAGGGGTCTCCAGTTAGCCTAGTGGTTAAGGCTATGGATCGCTAATCCGGAGACGGCGGGTTCGATTCCCACTCCGGTCGGGAAAATTTTCTCGATTCCCTGGGCATAGTGTATCATTGTAACTTGCCTCAAATTCATGCAATGGCAGGCAAAGAAAGTCCTGGTAGGCCAAGTACTAGTGGGGACGTCGAGCTATTAAGAAGAAGAAGATGTCTTCGACGATTTCCTCATGAGATCTCTTCAGATATTTTCCTAGGTATTCCTCCCATAATTTATACAGGAATTCCTCCAGGTATACTTTCAGAATTGTTCAGGGATTCTTCCGGGAATTCCTCCAGGGATTCTACAGGACTTCCTCCAGATATTTCTGTTGGAATGCTCCAGGGACTCATCCAGGTGTTTCTTCAGGGATTTTTCCAAAAGTCCTCCAGGGATTGCTCCGGGATTTTTTCCAGGGATTGCTCCAGAAATTCTTCACTCAGAATATTCTTTCGTTAAACCTCAACGAATATGCTTCGTAAAACCAGTTTTCGTAAATTGGAAGCAACTTGCGTAAAATGTACGGTCCATTTGTACCACCATGCTGAAACAGTACAAATGGAGTTGTATCATGTACGAAATCACGAATCCGACAGACGATAAACTTGCTCATTCGTAGATTTTAGCTCCCGCTTTGTAGAATGAAACAAAATAAACAAATGTCCAACGTTTTTTACCAACCATGCGTAAAAAGAAAATTTCGATTCGTAGAATGCAACAAAGCCTTGCAGTCATTACTGACGATTGATTGGATCGCAGAGAAAACAAAGCAACATGTTGTAATAAGCATATGACGGTGCGTGTGCGAGAAGAGGAAAGGAAACATGCTCTCGGTTGGAAGTAAAAGTTATTTATAAACAGAACCAAAGTGGAAAGCGTACTGGTTGTTTTCGAACGACTTCAACAAGCGTTCACAGATGGGTGGCTAGCACTGGTAGGTATAAATCAGAAGATACGTGATTCGAATCCTGTGATAGCTCTAAGTGGATAAACGTGTGGTATTTTTTAAAATCGTGTTTTATGTTATTCCGACATAAAAAAAAGAGACAGAAAAACTTGTCGGAGCGATTTTATACGAAACGAACTCATACACATTACGAAGCTTTTCGTTGCAGAAAACAACGAATGGCATTTGTAAACATGACGAGCGATTTCGTACAATAAAACAAAATTTATTTTCAGTGCACGGAAATTCCTCCAGAAACTCTTCGTTTTTTTTCCTCAAGATATCCCCACGGATTCCTCTAGCATTTTCGGAAAATTCCTGGAGAATTTACTCGGACATTTTCATGGGGATTTCACAAGGTGTTTCCCGGGCATTCCTCGAGGAGTTCCTCAGGAATTCCAACAAGCGACTTACTCGTGGACTTCCAGCATGAGTTCCCTGGGAATTGCAGCAGGAGTTTCTCGGCAAAGTTCGCAAAATGAGTTCCTAAGGAATTTCTCCAAAAGATTCTTGGGATATCCCCGGGAGCTACAATAGAAGTTTCTCGAAAATTTCTTCAAGAACTCCCCGAGAATTCAACAAAAAATTCATTCACGAGTTGCTTGTTCAATTCGTACTGGAGTTCCTTGGGGAATTCCTGCAGGAGTTCTTTGAGACTTTTTCCAGGAATTTCTCGGGAATGGCTCGAAAAATCCTCCAGGAGCTCCCCGGGGGGTTTTTTTTTTCAAGATATCTTTGCGAATTTCTACAGGATTTTCCCGAAAATTCCTAAAGAATATATCCGGGCATTCATTTAGCATTTTCACAAGGAGTTCCCCGGGAATATCAGCAGAAATTCTTTGAAAAATTCTTCAGGAGTTTAACAAGAACATTTTCAAAAAATTGGAATTCTTACAAGAACACTTCGGGATTCCAGCAGTACTTCCATGAAAATTCCAACAGGTGAGTTCCTCGTGGATTCCATCATGAGTTCGCTGGGAACTGAGAAATTTTTTGAGGAGTTCCCAAGGAATTTCTCCTAGCGATCTTCGGGGATTTCCTTTAAGATTTCCTCCAGGAGTTCTCCGAAAATTTCTGCAGAAGCTCCCCTGAAATTCCTCCAGGATTGATTGATTGATTGATTTGTCTTTATTTGAGAGACTTTCAGCCCTTGGCTGGATTCCTCCAGGAGTCTCCTGCGAATTGCTGCAGGAGTTTCTCGAAAATTTCTTCAGGAGTTCCTCAAGCATTTTCCTGGAGATCCCCGGGAATTTCCGCAAGGAGTTTTTCGGAAATTCTTTTAGAAGCTCATGGGGAATTCCTACAGGAACTCCGTCTATAAGTATTTTGGAAATCCCTCCGGGGATTCCAACAAGAATTCTTTTGTACTGACTTTTCGAACCCTCTAAGCAGAATACCCTCTGCGAATGAGTGTAATCTGTTTCAGCTTATTTCCACCATATGTTGCTTATCCTTTGACAGATACGCGTATTTCGACTACCACTTGTAATCTTCCTCAGTGTCAGTTATCCACTGAAGAAGTTTTTAGGTAACAATAGTAGCGGTAGTATGTTAGTATATAAGCGGGGTGAATGCGATGACTTCTTCAGTGAATAACTGACACTGAGGAAGATTACAAGTGGTAGTCGAAATACACGTATCTGTCAAAGGATAAGCAACATAGGGCGGAATTAAGAGGTATGAAACTGATTTCACGAATAATGCTTATAAAAAAACCTTTGAAATTCCTGCATGGATTCCTCAGAAGATTTCGCTGGAGTTTCATCGGAAATTGCTCCTGAAGGTCGTCAGGAACTGCTCTAGGAATTCCTCCAAGAGTTCCTTTGATCTACGAGGATCTCTTGGGGAACTTCAAAAGAAATTCCGAGAATTTCCTACAAAAACTTCCAGCGAACTCGCATCCCAGGAATTTCTGCTAATTCCTTTCTTCAATTCCAAGAATTGAGGATTGCTCTAGAATTACTCGAAATTTCCGCGGAACTTTTGGAAGAATCCCCGAGAACTGCTGGAGGAATTCCAGGAGGAACAGAAGGAGGCACTCCAGGAGGAACTCCAGTAGGAACTCCAGGAGAAACTCCAGGAGGAACTCCAGGAGGAACTCCAGGAGGAACTCCAGGAGGAACTCCAGGAGGAACTCCAGGAGGAACTCCAGGAGGAACTCCAGGAGGAACTCCAGGAGGAACTCCAGGAGGAACTCCAGGAGGAGGAAGCAGGAGGAGCAGGATTTTTTTTTTATGAAACCTTGAACGAATTCCGAGAAAAATCATGCAGAAATTTTCGAGAAATTGCTGGAGGGATTCCCGAGGGACTTCTGGAGGAATTTCCAGGGAACTCTTCGATAAATTCCCGTGGGACTCCTGAATCAATTCCCGAAGAACTCCTGGAAGAATTCCATAGAAAATCCAGGATAAATTCCCGAGGAACTCCTGGAGGAAGTCCTGAGAAACTTCTGGAGAAATTCCCAGGAAATTCTTCGAGAAAATCACGAGGGACTGCTAGAACAACTCTCGAGGAACTACGGGAAAAATTCCCGAGAAGCTACTAGAGGAATTCCTGGGGAACTCTTGGAGACATTCTCCAGGCACTCCTGAAGGAATTCCTGAGAGGTTCTTAAAGCAATTTCCTAGGAACTCCTGCAAAAGTTTTCGAGCAAGTCCTGGAGAAATTCCCGAGGAACATCTGGAGAGCTTCCCGGGAAACCCTTCGAGAAATTCATGAGAAACTGTAGGTGGGATTGGCGAAAAATCTTGGAAATATAATTGAGAGCTCCAGAGAAAATCCTGAAGCAATTTTTGGAGAACTCCTGCAGAAATTTCCAGGGAACTCCTGGAGGAGTTCCCGGGGAACTACCGTAGGATTGCCGGAGGAACTTCTGGAGAAATTTCCGGAAAACTCCTGAAGAAAATCCAGAGAAGCTCCAGAAAAAAATCGAGAAACTCTTAGACGAATTTTTGGAAACTTCTGGAGCAATTGCCATGCAACTCTTGATACGATTCCCAAATTTTTCGAAAAATTCCCGGAAATATGCCCGAGGAACCCTTGGAAAAAAATCCGAAAAATTCCTGGAGGAATTTCCTGGGAACTCCTGGAGAAATTTCCGAGACCCTGTAGAAGTTCTTGAGAAACTCCTGACCAAATTTCCGAGAAACTTCTGCTGCAATTCTTAGATAACTCCTGTAGGATCTCCCGGGGAATACCTGGATCAATTCTCGGGGATCTGCAGTAGAAATGAATGTTCGAGGAATTTCCGGAGACATCCTGAAATTCCCGAGGAGCTCCAGAAAAAAATCCGAGATGAATTTATCCTGGATGAATTTTTGGGGAATTGCTGAGGAAATCCTGGAGAAATTTTCAAGGAACTCCGGGAGAATTTCCCAAAAAAAAATCCAAGAGTGGGAAGTCTCGAGGTCTACTGGAGGAATTTCTGGGAAACTCCTAGAGGAATTCCCGAGAAAATCCTGAAGAAAAAGAAAACAAGGGAAAAGCAAGGGAATCCTAGAAATGACTTGCAGAAACCTTAAGAGGAGCTTGCAGCAATCTCAGTTGGTACAATGGTACTTGGAACAATCTAAGAACGAGCTCTTGAAAGAATCCAAAAAAAACTTTCAGGTAGAATCCCAGATGGAGTTATTGTTTGCAAAATTTGTTTCATCGTTAAAGAACAATTTCCATCAGGTGAAAAAAAATGTAAAACAAATTTAAAATTGTCTCTAAAAATTGACAATGGTTGTTGCCAAAAGCTGTGTGTAAGGCTTCTGTAGATGAAAAAGTGGGATTCACAAAATAAGAGAAATGCTTTCTACTCGTCCCACAACATCTGTTTACGCAGCTGAAAACACTTGAATTAACACATTTAATTAAAAAGCCATTCTGCATTTCCATTTTCCCATTCCGGTTTCCGGTTATAGTGAACTGACTTTTCTAGCCCTGGCAAACAGTAATCTCAATCTCGGTCCCAATCCCCGAACCACTTACGGTGACCATCGTTATAATTAAGCTTAAACATTTTGCCTTTCAATACATAAATAAATTAAAATTTTATTCATCCATTTTCCCGGTTGGCCGAGTCAAACGTAAACCAAGAAGCGTAATCTGAACGGCAACATGCAAATGTACTTATAGGTGCACGTACCCGTTTGGAGCGTCGTCTATTATTCTTGCACATGTACAGCCAGCGCCCATAACCCACATCGCACACTACTGGGATAGAGCGAGAGGAGACCAAACCTTTTGTTTATCCCCTTTTTCGGGAAATCGAGATTTTTGAGGTCCTTCCGTGCGCCCAAAAAGTGGAGTGGCAGGAAGCGGAAAACCAGACTCCGGTGAAACGTCATCACCGAAAACCACATGCTGTTACTAGCATCACCGTATCACACCGTAACCATAGTGCTTAAGCTGCCGAACAACACACAGTAGGGGGCTGTCCATAAACCACGTGGTCATTTTTTTGGGACTTTTCAACCCCCCCCCCCCCCCCGCGTGGTCATTGGTCCATACAAAACTTTTTATTTGTCCATACAAAATGGTCATTGGCCGAAGCCCCCCCCCCCTCATGACCACGTGGTTTATGGACAGCCCCTAGCACTTTTTCCGCACGACGACAAGCCGGATTTTGCAAAAGGTGCTCTCTTTGCCAAAACACAACCGACCAGGCATGTGGAACGGGATAAACGTTTACTTCCGCCAAAAGTATCCTTTTTACAAGGAACGCAACCGGAGGAGGTATCTACCGATCCGTACCAACGACGACGGCGATGACGACGAAAACCCTTTCCGCAGAGGCGCGGTGGCACGAAATTATATTAAATTCAGTCTCAATTAAATTTAATGCTAAATTTAATCTTTTTACTATTTCATATAATTCATACGCTTGTTCACTTTCGAGAGGAGGCCATCCTCCGGCCCAACACACACGTAACCTAGTCTCCCGGTCTAGTTCAACAGCGTTCGACTTTCCTCTGACTTGCGACGTTCTACTCTTGTCTGTCGTCCACACTCCTCAGTTCGGTTGTTGCAGTGCTCGGCCTAGCGGAGGCACACGATTCCGGTGGAATGGGACAAATAATATAATCTGGCTTAGAAAGGCACCTTTAGAAGTAGGCAGGAGCCACTAGTACTAGTAGTAGCGTCGAAAGGTGAGACCTGATAAATCTGAAGCTAAACGAAAAGAGCATCCTATAAATCTTAGACTGCCGCCGATGATGGGATGAAATTTGGCTAAGAGCCTGATCCAAAAGATGGGGTGGTTCCAAGAAGAAAGGTTTTTTGTTTATTTTTGCAACAAACACGCTAAAACTGCTCAGCACTAAAATGTGTAAGACCTACTCATAAGTGCATAATTTCCAGACCACACAAAAATGTGTAGCAGTTACACATTCTCAAAAAACAGCTCGTACACTCTTCTAGATGCGAAATGTTGATTTTTTTTTGTTTTCCAAGGTCACTAGTAATCCTACCTAGATTGGCGTACAAAAATTTTTGCGATTTTAACAATTTTACGGACACTGGAGCTGATTTTGTAAATGTGCAAGGGTTACACATTTTTGGTGTAGTCTGGAAATTATGCACTTTAGTGCTGAGCGGCGTTAGCGTGAAGTGAAAATGTGCAAACTGCTCTGAAAATTAACCATAAACAACAGTGTACGGTCACCAGTTAGCCTAGTGGTTAAGGCTATGGATCGCCAATCCGGAGACGGCGGGTTCGATTCCCGTTCCGGTTTTCTCGACTCCCTGGGCATAGTGTATCATTGTGCATGCCTCACAATATGCTAATTCATGCAATGGCTGACAAAGAAAGCCCTCCAATTAATAACTGTGGAAGTGCTCAAAGAACACTAGCTTGGAGAGAGGCAAGCCAAGTTCCAGTGAGAACGTCGAGCCATACAGAAGAAGAAGAAGAAGAACAGTGTACGGTACCGACGGGCAACTCGCTACGTCTTTGAGAGAGTCACCAATTGACGCCATTGCATACGTACAGTACAGAATCTCGAAGAAGCTGTCGGTCTTGATCGAGCTTGATGACATCCCAATTGAGAAGTGATAGATTACATTTATTTGTTCAACATCACATTTAAGACAAGACATAATCAACAATAGTACGCCTCAAAACTCGGTTTGTGGCTGCCGTTCTTTATCCTCGGTCGCGCCCAGTGCTCGCCAGGTCACGTTCCACATGGTCCGCCCATCGTGCTCTCTGCGCTCCACGCCTTCTTGTGCCAACCTGATCAGTAGCAAACACCAGCTATGCAGGGTTGTTGTCCGGCATTCTTGCAACATGCCCTGCCCACAGTATCCTTCCGGCTTTGGCCACCTTCTGAATGCTGGGTACGCCGTAAAGTGCAGCGAGCTCGTGGTTCATCCTTCTCCGCCATACACCGCCGAAGATCGTCCTTAGCACGCGTCGCTCGAAAACTGCAGGTGCTTGCAGGTCCTCCTCGAGCATGGTCCATGTCTCATGCCCGTGGAGGACCATCGGTCTTGTTAGCGTTTTGTACATGGTGCATTTGGTGCGTGGGCGAATCTTTTTCGACCGCAGTTTCTTCTGGAGCCCTTAGAAGCCCCAGCTTCCGCTGATGATGCGCCTTCGAATTTCACGGCTCTCGTTGTTGTCAGCCGTCAGTAAGGATCCGAGGTAGACGAATTCTTCCATCACCTCGAAAGTATCCCCGTCTATTGTAACATTACTACCCAGACGGATCCGGTCGTGTTCGGCTCCACCTACCAGCATGTACTTTGTTTTTGAGGCATTTACCACCAGTCCGACCTTTGCTGCTTCGCGTTTCAGGCGGGTGTACACCTCTGCCACCGTTCCAAATGTTCTTGCAATAATGTCCATGTCATCCGTAAAGCACATAAATTGTCCGGATTTTGTGAAAATCGTTCCCCGGCTGTTGAGCCCGGCTTGTCGCATCACACCTTCCAGAGCGATGTTGAAGAGTAGGCATGAGAGTCCATCACCTTGTCGCAGTCCCCGGCGGAATTCGAATGGACTGGATCGTTCACCCGAAACCCTTACGCAGTTTTGCACACCATCCATCGTTGATTTAATCAGTCTAGTCAGCTTCCCAGGAAAGCCGTTTTCGTCCATGATTCTCCATAGCTCTGCGCGGTCGATACTGTCGTATGCCGCTTTGAAGTCGATGAACAGGTGATGCGTTGGGACCTGGTATCCACGGTATTTCTGGAGGGTTTGTCGTACGGTAAAGATCTGGTCCGTTGTCAACCGGTCGTCGATGAAGCCGGCTTGATAACTTCCCACGAACTCATTCGTTTTAGGTGACAGACGACGGAAGATGATCTGGGATAGCACTTTGTAGGCAGCATTCAAAATAGTGATCGCCCTAAAGTTCTCACATCCCAAATGGTCGCCTTTCTTGTGAATGGGGCAAATTACCCCTTCCTTCCACACCTCCGGCAGCTGTTCGGTTCTCCAGATCCTGATTATCAGCCGATGTAGACAGTTGGTCAACTTTTCTGGGCCTATCTTGATGAGTTCAGCTGCTTTGTTGGTTTTGAGCTGGTGAATGGCATCCTTAACTTCCCTCAACGTGGGAGTTGGCTCATTTCCGTCCTCCGCTGCACTGGCGTCGTCGTTTCCTTTGTTGCCGTGGGCTCCCGTGCCTACGTTCTCCACGCCGTTCAGGTGCTGATCGAAGTGCTGTTTCTACCTTTCGTTCACCTCACGTCCGTCCGTCAAGGAGGCCTCCGTCTTTATCCCTGCATATTTCGGCTCGCGGCACGAAGCCGTTGCGGGATGCGTAGAGCTTCTGATAGAACTTCCGTGTTTCTTGGGAACGGCACAGCAGTTCCATTTCTTCACACTTTTTCTCCCGAAAGAGGCGGGTCTGCTGTTTCCGCTTCTGTTTGTAACGTTCCACGTTCTGTCGAGTCCCTTGCTGCAGCATTAACGCCCTCGCTGCGTTCTTCTCCTCCAAAACCATTCTGCACTCTTCGTCGAACCATTCGTTCCGTCGATTCCATTCCACGTACCCGATGGCGAAGTACCGTGGCGGTCGCCGGTACCATACATTGTTGATGACGGAGAGTTTTGGGCGCAGTTTGACCATCACCAGATAGTGGTCGGAGTCGATATTGGCGCCACGATAGGTCCTGACGTCGATAATGTCGGAGAAAAGCCGTCCGTCAATCAGAACGAACGAATCTAGCTGACAATATGATCATCAGAAATATTTCCTTCCTTATATCATAAAAGCTGTTCTTTCAAGTTATACTGATGTGAAAAACAGTGACATGATCACTTTAGTTTACCATTCATTTTTTGGCCAAACGGCGTTTAGTCAAATGACCATTTCCGGAAAATGGTGTTCTGCCGGAAAATGGTGTTCTGCCTTGTTTTACCTAAACAGATTCAAGGTTGCAAGGCGGTTCAAATTGGATGAGTGGTTATAAAAAATACGGATGATCGGATGTTTCCGACGGGCTCCCAGGGCATCAGAGGGCTTAGGGACTTCTATAGGGGCCACAGAAGATTTAAATTGGATTTCAAGGTGTTTCATGGGGTTTATGGAGAACTTCAGGGTGTGTCAGTGTGGTTCAGGGACTCTCATAAAAGCCGTAGAGGTATTTTAAAAGGGTTTCAATTCGTTTCTAGATGTTTCAGGAGGTTTCAGAAGAGTATTCGGGGGTTACAAATACTTTCATTAGCCCTGTAATACCAAAATTTTAGTTTTCGATTTAAATATTATTTTTAGTCATCTCAAATCGATCTAAACATGTTTTGTTCGGCAATTTTCTTTTATTCGCGAGTTTATGACTTTTTATTTTGGATTTTTCATTTTTTTATTTTTGAACATCCCTACATTTTTTTTATTTTTCCATGACGCCTACCGTTGTTACCGATTTTTGAGAAGAAAAAAATGTGAGATTTTTTTTTATTATGGTTGAAATATATTTATTTTTTTCCATGGATTTTTTTTGTGTAACTTTTAGGAAAACATTTTAAGAGTGTATCCCGGTCCGTTAAACTGTTTCACTGTGATAGAATGATTCTGGAAAAATTCAAAATATGTTATTTTTTGCGACTTCATACAAAAGAAACAATGATATCTAAAAGGTGACCAAAACATCAACTTTTCGATGATTTTTTAAATATTTAAATATGCCTAAATTGACATCAAAAATAATTTTGAGATATGCATAACAGTCCCAATTATCAGCCTCAGTTTCGATTTCCCTGGAAAGAAAAAAAATACAAAAATGCTCAAACTATACCCCGCCAAAAGGCGGAGTTGGGTATTTCGGGAGTGAATAGGGCTTCAAGGTGTTTCAAGGAGTTTCAGTGTCCAGAGTGTCCAGAGTGAGGTGTACTTTTAAGAACACCATATACGCTGCTACCGTCGGGTAGCTAAAATTTCACGATATTCACTAATATTATAATGCCATGTCAAGAGCAAAAAATCTGAGATTTTTTCATGAGTTCCTTCAAAGATTTCTGTGGTAAATTCTCTAAGGATTTCTCCAAGAATTTTTCTGCGGAATTCCAAAATTCTCCAAGGATGCCTGGAGGGGTTCCTACCCGAGCAAAGGCGGATAACAAAGTGATATCACTTTGATAACAAGCTGTGTTTTCGGTGTTATCATTTTGTTTTTGTTGTTATCATCTTTTCCGATTGATGATAACCATAACAAATTTAGTTATCGATGATTTTGGTCTATCCCGATAACATAAAAATACTCAATAATAACAAAACATGTTATCAGTTTCCTAGTGCATATTTTAAAGCTTTCCCAAAACTGAGAGCCTGATGAACCTCGAATCTAAAAATAGATCCCACTTTTCACCACCGATGCGACGTAAGTACGAAAGCGTAGTCTTCAACTACTCTCCCTCTCACTGAGTCCCGTTGATATGGGGGCTATCGGCTGCGACCGGCAATCGCTCGATTAGGGTTCGAGACCCGCTGGGTCCAATAGATAAAAACTTGGGTTGTAAATTGTAAGACACATTTTTTTTCAATTTCTGACGATGTCGGTAAAGTAGATTTTTACTGTTTGGGCCGATAAAATAGCTCTAAATAATAACAAATTGATAACAAACCCTGTTATCAATCAGCTATCTTTTTTCATGTTGATAACTAAATGCAATTTTGAACAAAATATTGTATAACACAATTAGTTATCAACTTGAACTTAATGATAACTTAACTTCTTATCATTTTGTTATTCGAGCAGTAAATGTGAGTTATCATTTTTGTTAAGTTGGCTTTTAATTCAACCTAAATGATAACAAACTCAATTATGATGAAATGATAATCTGGTAACAAAACTTGCTATCATTTTGTTCTTCGCCTTTGCTCGGATATACTACCGTGTGCAGCATAGTTGTCCCATGTAAATAGGAATTCCCATACCTATAACATGGGACAATACTGCACACGGTAGCATAGTGATTATGTCAGGTTTTTTTTATTCCGAAAAATGCTTCAGAAATTCTTCTGCAGGAGCTCTTCCTTCTTCTTTCTGAGATTTCTCCTGGATTTTCTTTCGAAATCCCTCCGTGCATTCCTTCCGGAATTTCCCATCGGATTCCTCCAGGAATTATACTTGGTCCTTCAGAGATTCCTTTCGGGGATTCCTTCTAGGATTCTTTCTGGGAATCTTTCGTGAAGTTCTCGTGGGATTTCTTCGGGAATTCTTCCTAGAATTCTTTCAAGAGTTCCTCCAAGAATATCTTCAAGATTTTTTTCGAAAAAATTTTCCTGGGATTCTTTTAAGAACTCTTTCTGCATCAGGAATTCTATGGAAATTTCTCCTAGGATTGCTTCGGAAATTTATCATGGGATTCCTTTGTGAATACCTCCAGGGATTCCTTAGGGAATTTCTGCTGAAATGCCTTCAGGAATTCCTCCTTGAATTCTTTCTGGAAGAACTTCTGGGAATCTTCCGGGATACCTTCCAAAATGCATCCTTGGATTAGGCGCCGTCCACAAATTACGTAACGCTCTAGGGGGAGGGAGGGAGTATGGCTGAGCGTTACGGTTCATACAAAAATTTTAGGATTTTCATACAAAATAGCGTTACGGAGGGGGGAGGGGGGGTCTAAAAATGTCGATTTTAGCGTTACGTAATAAATGGATGCTGCCTTACTTCCCGAATTTTTCCTGGGATTTGTTCGAGAATTCCTCTTGGGATTTCTCGTGAATTTATCCTGGGATTCTTTCGAGAATTCTTCTTGGGATTTCTCCGGGAAGTCTTCCTGGGCTTCCTACGAGTATTGCTTCTGGGATTCCTTCCAGAGTTCCTTCCGAAATTCCATCTGGGATTCCTTTGGGAATTTCACCTGGGATTACTTCAGTGACTCATCCAGAGATTTGTTCCACAATCTATCCTGGGATTTCTTTCATCATTTCTCCTGGGATTAATTCAGAAATTCTACCTGGTATTTCTTATAGGATTCTTTCTGGGATTAGTTAATAAATTCTATCTCAAATTCCTTCGGTAATCTTTCCACAGATTCTTTCGGGAATTCCTAATAAAATTTCTTTTGAGTTTCTTCTGGTATTTTTTCCTAGAATTTCTTCCGGAACTCCTCCTTGGATTTTTAGAGAAATTGTTTCCGAAATAAATCCTGGGATTCCTTCCGAAACTATTACGGAACGAGACTACCTCGGGAGTTGCTTCTGGGATTCCTTCTGAAATTCCCCTTCATTTCTTTCTTGAAAACTTCCAAGAATTTCGCCTGGTTTTGCTTCGGAAATTTCACCTGTAATTCCTTCAGAAATTCGTCCTGGGATTCTTTAGGGAATTCTTCAGAAATTTTTCGCATTCCTCCAGGAATGCGTTATGCGTCTTGTCGTGGTATGCATCCAATTTTTTCCAGGTATGCCTCCAAGAGTTTCTACAGAAAATATTTACATTTAAGGATCTCTTACAAGGGTTTCTTCAGGAATTTTTCCGATTTGTTTTGGAATTCTTCCAAGGAGTTCTCCAGGGATGCATTCCGGAGCTCCGTTACGAATTTTGCCAGGAATTCCGTCAGGATTTATTGTAGGGTTTCCTTGAGGATTTTCATTTCCTTTTCAGGAATTGCTAGAAGTATTTTTCCAAGGACTGCTCTACACATTTTCCAGAGAAACCTTCAGGAATTCACCCAGAGAAAATAGTTTTGTAATTCTCCAAGGCATTCATGCAGTAATTCTTCTAGCGATTCCGTCTTGAATTCCTTCAGAGTTATTATATTTTGAATACATTGAGGGATTTTTTTTTCAGGAATAGACCTTTCAGGTATTCCTACAGGAATTCTTCCAGGGGAGCCTCAAGGGTTTCTTCCGAATAGTTTGAGAATTTTTACGAAAATAGCTTAATGAATTCCTCCAGGGATGCTTCGGAAAAAAAACCGACAGAAATCCTCTGTGAAGGAGTTTTTCAGGGATTTTTCTTATTCAAGAGGCAAGAAATGAATAATACTACAACACAGAGATCCAAAATATTGCTAGAACAGCATCAAATTAGGCAATAAATCATAACATCCACGCTATTTGCATTTTTTTTTTTGCAGCAACGGAATATTTACCATTTTACCATACAATCGACCGTATCCTATAGCATACATTACAGCTGGCAACAAAAGTTTGGGATCAACCCTTAAAAATGTGGTATTTTTTATCCCTTCAACTAAACTAGAAATTTCAAGTTCAGAGGCTAGGAATAGAACCTATGACAATTCGCTGGTGCAGCCAACTACGCCATGCACCCCGTAAATTTAAGGTTTGTGTGAAAAATCAGTCTCGTAACCGTGTTTACCTAGCCACCCTACAATTAGGAAATTTCATCTCCTACCACCAGCCAAAAATTGTTCCCGAAACCATACACCGAAGAGTTTAGAAAACGAAACCAGAGAGCTCGGTTTATGACACAACGTACCCTTTTCTCATTCGATTGTTCCAACAAGAGCAGAATCACAGGCAACAAAACCAGCTTCCTATAACAGCTACATTTAGTTTCGAGAACGAAAATGAGTTTTATCTTTCTTTAACACATCACTACCTCACATAATCACTTCGCCACTACAAACGCACCGGTAGAAAAGCTCTGCTATGGAGAAAGTATGGATTCTAAACTGAACCAATTCTGGTAGGTGCCGGCAGCAGCATCGTGGCATCGTGTGCCACGTTTAATAGCAATTTTGGAAATGTAGCGATTTCTCATCTTCCATGTGCAGACACCAATAACATCAAGCTGCCAGCTCAAACACATCCGGGCCGGGGGTGAAGGTTAAATCCCTGGTTTAATCTTTCGGTGCCCCAAAATTTGCGGGAATCATCTTTGGTTTGCTGGAGAAATTCCGTTTTCTATAAATTTCAATTGCAACAGGGGCAATGGAAAAAAAAACTGAAGATTCCAATTTCTCCTCTGCATCACAACTAGATGGCTCTCCTCGCTGGTAATTAGCATTACATTGTTGCATAATTTGAGGAGATTAACGCGTTTTTGGTGGTGGCTGATGCTCTCTTCGCGTGGTCCTGTAGCTGCCGGAAAAGCGATAGGATATTTATTTTAATTTTCACACAGCGAGACTAACAATCGGTAACAAAAACAACCATAATCGCGTCAAAAGCCTCCGCTTGGAAAGCAGCTATTCATGGCACGTTAAAAGCTAGTAGGACTTACTGCCGCGGTCGGTGCCCGCACTCACAAAAGTATGAAAGCAATTCATTAATACGTAATTAGTGGGATTATTATCACTCGAGACTCGAGGTGGCGCTTTTTAAGGGCGAGAAAGGGGAGAAAAGACCAACTAGAGAGTGATGTTTTTCCGGTTACTGACTGGCGGAAATCTGAGTAAATACTGCCAGAGAGTGGCTGAATGAATGTCGGTAAATATTAACATCATAAATCATTCCCATTGTTTCGGATGCTCTTCAGGTCTTAGCTATGCTGGGCTGGGGAACATGCAGTAGTGCTTTTGACTGTATGGAAAATTACACAAGAAAAGACGTTGTTGCGTGATAATGTTTGTGCAATGAACCTGTTCCTTGCGAATAAGATGAATAGGACATAACCTGCCTAAAAAGACCTTACAGGAACATATCCAATATCCGGTGGTTTCATACAATCAGCTGACAAATATTTCGATGTTTAAAGGCTGATGTGATTCCTGGTTGGAGTCAGTAACGCAAGTGCTCCCAGTCTTTATTACACGTTAAATCCATACAAGTTAAATTCATGTTAACAAATATCATATCACCCTCCTCTCTTTGTAGCTCACATATTTACTCCGATCAATTAAGAACGAAATCCTTAAGGCCTTTTCTTGTGTCATCACAAAATGGCTTCTTCAGAATCATCATCCAAATTCAACTTTACACAGTATTGCACTAATACATTTACGTAAGAAAATCAACGCTTACCTTTTCTCTTAAGTTCTCCACTTCACGCAAGATATTTTGAAAAGAAATATAGAACACACTATTCCAATTTAAATTCTCTTTCGAACTATCTGTACCACAAAGAAATATTTTCACTCAAACTTGAAAATTATTCAAATTTGTATCAACCGCACCAAGAGTTCGATGGCAATGTTTACCACCCAACACAGTACAACGACGACAGCAGCAGCGCGACGCGACGGTGCCGTCTGGCGCACAATCATCGATCATTGAACGCAGTGATGTCGATCTTGCGGGCCATTTCATCAATAAAATCAATCAAAATCTTTGAAATAGTCAACTTAAACTTGTCGATTATACGTCGTAAAATCGAAAATTATTCTTGAATGATTATTATTGTACTTTGAAGCACATATGATAGTAATGGAAGCAAATAATTTTTATTTGTGAAATCTCCTCCGCA
Organism: Aedes albopictus; assembly: GCF_035046485.1. Classification (NCBI taxonomy): domain Eukaryota; kingdom Metazoa; phylum Arthropoda; class Insecta; order Diptera; family Culicidae; genus Aedes; species Aedes albopictus. The sequence goes on along the minus strand of NC_085136.1, from coordinate 131,100,953 downwards.
CTGTCCGCCAACACTGCTGCTGCTTGCAAACATCAACAGCGGAAGAGCATACTAAAAGTATTCGATCATTTTTAGCTTATTACACATAAAATTCGGTGGTTTTCGTAATATTTAGACATGTTTCATTGTTATTTAGCAAACCAGAGTAGTCTACTGCTTGAATTGCTTTTAAATGATTAATAATCTTGAAATGTTTACATTGGTGAAAGCGAGACAAAGAGGTGCTATTTTTGTTTGTTTGTTTATAGAACAAATGTAAAAAGGCAACACCACTACTGTTGCGCTCGATGATTGTTGGAAATAAGAATCGAAAAAGAAGTGCTGAAATAGGAGTGATACAGGGAGTCACCTTAAACTTCAGCGGTCTACGAACTTGACGTCGAGGACGATCAAGTTGTCTCAGTCGTTGATGTCGAATAAGTTCCCCTGCTAGTTTGATTGCTGCTTCTGGATGTACTTCCGAATCCTGTCAGTGGCTCCGCCTTGATTGATTGATTGGTGTTCGGCGTACTGGTCACTGCCAGCGGATCTTCGAATCCGGGGTAACGGTCATCAGTATCTTCTGCTTCTCGTTCTGGCAATAAATACCATTCCTGTGCCCTCTCTGATGTGTACTCGGCTACGACGATAATTGCTTCCATTAACTTCAATGCTGTAGTCCCGGTCACTCAAAACTTCGGCTACTCGCCCTCTGGTCCACTGATGAGTTGCTTCAGGCCTCAACTAGACGTACACATCCTGTCCTCTCCCCAGAGCCGGTAGTGGCTGAGACTTGCGGTCGTGATAGAACTTCGATTTGATTTTTCTCACCTCTATCTGATCACTGATTTTGGTTGAGTCTACACCTTGTACCTTCAATTGGTCGAGGGGAACAGGCCACAGCCCTCTGCTGTTTGACCGGTTTGCATCGGTTCACTCTGCTGGTATCCCTTGAACCGGTTACAGATTTCGCAGGTCTTCACGAAGTTCCGTAGATGATCGTTCATGTTCGGCCAAACGCCTATTCCGCGAGCCTTTCGAAGAATCGCCTGCTCTTCTTGATGGTTTTAGTGCAACAACTCGGACTACACGATCGTTTCGTAGGATGATACCGTCCTGGATCACCTGTTCTTGTCAAAATCCGTGATAAGGTTTGATGCAATCCGCGATCGTTGATTTGTCTTCGGGCCAACGGTTCATTATGCAAGTCTTCAGATTCTGCAGAACTTCATCCTGTAGAGTCTCTCTCCGAATTTGATCCAACACTGCATCCTGCATATCCACCTCGTCCAAAGCGTTAACGTTTTCGATCCCGTACCACAGCTTACTCCATTTGTCATCATCCCTTTCCTTCCTTACGTCAATATTTCTCGGAAGTGTATCCGCCCAGACCAATTTAAAACCCTTTACATACCTGATCTCCAAGCTGTATATCTGCAAACTCAGCATCTTTAGTTTGATTCGATTAGGTGCCGAGGCCAACGGTTTCTTGAAGATGGTTTGTGACGGCTGATGATCCGACTCCACAATCACCTTTTTCCCTCCGAATATGTATTGGTCAAAACGTTTACACGCAAACAGGATCGTCAGCGTCTCCTTTTCTATTTGCGCGTATCGCTGCTCTGTAACCGACAACATTCTGAACGCAAACATTATCGGTCGGCCTTCTTGGAGCAACACCGCTCACAACGCACAACGCTCGCGTCGCATTGTATAGTTGTTTGCAGTTCCGGGTCAAAATACTTCAGCGACGAAATGTTGATAATCTTCTCCTTCAGCTGGTTGAAAGCTACCTGCTCCGGTTTTTCGCAAGTCCACCGATCTCCCTTCAGCAGGTTTCTCAGAGATACACTCACCTCCGATAGACGACGGATGAACTTGACCATGTACGTCACAAGTCCCATGAATCGATGTAGCTCGGCAACGTTCTTCGGCTCAGCCATCTCTTGTATTTCCGATGTCCTCAGAGGATCCGGTTTCAGGCCTTCTTTTGACAATATATGACCAAAAAACCGCACCTCCGTCTGAAACAGCTTCATCTTGTTCCGGTTCAGCTTTATTCCCTTCTCTCGACAACGTTGCAACAGGGCGGCTAGATTTTTGTTGTGATCTTCCATGGCTTCATGCTGTGTTTTTCCTCGCCCAACACAGAGGATGTCTTCAACGAGCACCTCGATACTCTCCAGCCCAGGTAGTGCTTCTTGGAATTTGAGCTGAAAATTTTCTGGCGCACAGGACAGACCGAAGGGCAGCGTCTTCCAGACGTATCTACCCTCGGGTGTCCAGAAATCTGTCAATCTGCTGCTACTGTCGGTCAGCTCTACGTGCCAAAATCCGTGCCGGACGTCTAGTGTCGAAAACACCTCAGCATCCTTCAGAACTGGGAGTATCTCTTCCAAAGTCACCATCTGATACCTCGGACGCCTGATAGCACGATTCAAATCCTTAGGGTCCAGGCATTCGGATTTTCTCCTTCCGCATCAATATTACTCGTCCACTGTGTAGGTTCGTTCACTTTTTCTATCAGTCCTCTTTTCTCAAGGTTCTCCAGTTCACTGATCAGTTTTTCTCTTACCTGCAACGGTACTCTTCTTGGCTCTTGTACTCTCGGTAGCTCGTCACTCAGTTTAAGGTGAAACGGGACGCCGTGTTATTTTTCCTATCTTGCCTCTCTTTCTAACAATTTGCCTCGCGATTTTGAAGATGGTAATCTCGAGTTCTATCGCACTGAAGATGCTGAAAAACAATCAGCATATGCACTCCAAGTGAACATACACAGTGATAGGTTTTTGTTGCAAAATATGAAGTAGAATCTGAGATTACCATCTTAGTAGCAACAGAGCAATGGCGGATATTTCCCCGACCGTCCCGTCCGCCCTTAATATTTACTTTTCCTTTCAGTTTTCCGTCCCCCACGAACACATCACTAAACCGCTCCACGACTTCGGCTGTTTCTTGATTTCTCACACTTTCCCGCTTCGCTTCTTCATCGCACACTTACACACTCTTTATGCTCACGATTCCCAACGCAATGCATGTTTTGTAGCCGAGAAAAGGCATATGGGCAAGATTTTCGGAGACAAGTAAACTACTTGGAATGCCACTCTGAACCGCTTCGATTCACCACGGTGCCGCAGTACGGACTTACCGACCGCCGGAACCATTTGACCACCAAATCCCTTCAACTTCGTATCACTAGATTCAAGCTCCGCTGGACCACCGGTAATGTACTTTAGTGCATGTAATGTGATTACATTGCATGACGCGCCAGTATCAACTTGACACCGAATCTTCTTTGCCTCATCACTCTTTCCCACTGAAAAACTGATCTCAGTAGTGATTTTCTTATCTACAACATTGACCTCTTCCACATTGGCCACATAGTCGGACGAATTACTAGATATCACTTTCTTCGATGTCGTCTACTGTCTTCGTGTGCCTTTTCTTCGGATTGCGTGGTTCTTCAGGCATCGATTCTTCTTTCTTCTCTGGCTTCATGCGGCAAACCCTCGCATAATGATTTTGCTTCCCACAGCTGCGACACGTGAATCCATTTGACACTCTTGACTCTTGACTTGACTCTTGACACTCTTCACGATTACCAATCTTATGGTCACCGCGCCCGCAATAATTGCACTTCACTCGTTCTCTGTACCTCGATTTGTCCTTTTTACACTTCGCGATAGTTTCCGGTTCCCCTTCCGGTTCGCGTGGCTCTAGCTTCACTTTCATCGCCGTCAGATGATCGTCAAGTAGCTTCTGTGCCCGACAAATATCAATCGCACCAGCCAATGTTGGGTTCACTGTTTTTAGCAATGCCTTCCGCGTATCGTCAGATCTGATTCCGACAACTACGCGGTCACGAATCATGGAATTGGATTTCCGAAATTGCACGATAGGGGATTCTGGGGTAATACGCACCACTTAAGCAAGATGCGTCCAAATGCATATAAAAAGGCAATAATTTATTGGTTTAATGCATGCATTCATTACATATACTTTCATTCTAAGAGAAACCAAACAAAATTTCAGCCTTAATACTGTTCAGCTCTTGAAAATAACGTTTTTTGTAAAGACTAACATTACGACTTCGTATGTTTATGCGGGGCAGTATGCACCCTTGCTCGGGGTAAAATGCACTACAACAATGGGGCAAGACGCACCACAACATTGAGGCAAGATGCACCGTCGAGTTTAGAAATCTTTTTACTTCTTAGACAAAATGCATGTTTTATAAGGTTTTAAGACAAACAATAGCTCAATTTTGTTTGCGATTACTTACAGAGCACTCATAGATATTATTACAGCTTGTTTTCTATAGGTGCGTTTTGCCCCAACCAATGGAGTGCATATTGCCCCAATCAATAGCAAAAAATAAAATAGTTTAAAACATATAATTTACGTAGATTACTGTTTAAGTTATTTTTCCTATGCTTAGCATTGCCCTCAATGAACTGAATAAACACAACAGCATTAGATGTTTGGTCGGTTTTCACCATCAAATCATTCGACAAACGATCGGGAAAATTACATCAGAATCGTGCTTTTCAATTTTATTCATTTTTCTCACTAATTACGTAACGCAGATATGTAAAATTTTCCAGATGCTCATTTATTAAGACGTTCTATTAGACTGATAAGGTTTCAAAGCTCTAAAACCGATAATCCCTGAAAAACAAAGGGGGTGCGTTTTGCCTCGACAGTGCGTATTACCCCAGATGCCCCTACAGACAACTTTCTCAGCCTACTCACGAACTCGATCACTTCTTCGCTTTCACGTAGGACAGCCGTGTTGAAAACAAAACGTTTGTATGTCTCGTAAGTCTGGGGCAAACAGTATCCCCCCAACGCGTTAAGAATCACTCCGTGATCCACTTGATCCGGCACTGGGAGCAGCGTGTCGAACACCTTCACGGCATCCAAACCCGAAATCAGCACTTTCCTTGACGTCTTCTGTCGCGATTATCACTTCTACGCGTTATACACCTCGTTTCACTACTTTTCGCGGCTTTCTTGCGCAAAAATAGCGATAAAAGTTTTCACTTCTGACACCATGATGTGATTCCTGATTGGAGTCAGTAACGCAATTGCTCCCAGTCTTCATTATACGTTAAATTCATTTCCATTGATTCGTTTACAAAACTATTCATTCGTTTTCAAATTTTCTTAACAGTTTTCCCCAAGAATTACCTTAGAAATTTATTTAAGAGCTTTTTTATAAAACCTTATCTGGATTCCTTCAGATTTTGCTTCATGGATGCCTTTAATACCCCAGGAATTTTATTCCGAAAGTCTTCTACAGGTTTCTTGTGAAAATTCGTTAGAACATCTTCCATGGATTGCTACAGATTTTCCTTTAGAACTTCTTTCAGGTTTTTTGTTAGTGGATCTTTCAGAAGGTTCTTCAAAAAGTGTCCTAGAAAAACTTTCATGAGTTTCCTTAAAAAAAAGACCTGCATAGATTTGTTCAGGAATCCGTATAAGAGTTCTTCCAGGAAAACATATAAACGGTTCTGCCAGGAATGCTTTCAACGGTTTATTGATAAAATCAAAGATTCCTGCAGAAATTTATCTAAGGATTCTGTAGAAAAGCTTCCACAGATTTCTTCAAAAAGTTTTACAGTGATTCCCACAGAAATTCTTTTAGAACTTTTCCTGAAGATTTTTTCAAACAATTATTATGAGATTCCTCTATAAATTTGTTAAAGAATTTTAAGTCTCAGGAAATCTCCTATGGATTTTTTCCAAAAGTGATCCATGGATTCCTTCAGACTCTACTCCAAGAATTTGTCCTTAAAATCTAGCAAGGTTTCTTACAGTAATTTCTCTGGTAATTTTTTTTTTCAGAAAATCTTAAGAAGTTCCTTCCGATATTTCCTCATTAATTTTTCCAAAAATATTTTTGGTATATTTCTATGAGTTCCTTCTGAAACCTGGAATAGATTCTTTAATAAATTTTCTCAGTGGTTTAAAAAAAAATCAAATATTCCTTCAAAAATCTGTTCAGATATTTCTTCAAGAAGTCTAAAAAGGAGTTTGTTCAGAAATTGCCCTATGGGTTCCATTAAAAATTCCCACAAGTCCAGAATTTTTTGTATAAAATACACATACATTCCAGAAATTTATCTGACACTTCCTCTAAGGATAATTCGGATAATTTCTAGAGCCCTCTTTAAGATATTTATTCAAAAGCTCATTCTAGGAATTTCTACATAAATTCCTTTAGAAATATCTCAAGAGTTTTTTCTCAGGGTCTTTACAGGCGCCTATCTATGCGGTTATCCAGGTATTCAGGATTTTTTTTTTCAAAAATTCGTCCACACAAATCTTCAAGAATACTTTCAGAAACTCCTTCAAGAAAGGATTCCTCCAGGAATTTTCCTAATAATTTCTATTTTTTTTTTTTCTAGGAAAACCTCCAAGGCTTTTCCGAGAAATTTCATGGGTATGTATCCTTGAAGTTCTTAAGAAATTCATCCTGGGATTCCTTCAAGAATTTTCCTCACATATCTTCGGATATTCCTCCAGAGATTCATTCAAAAGTACACTCTAAAACTTCTACAAGGGTTTTACTGAAGATTTCTTAAGAAATTCCTGCTGGGATTCCCTCTGAAATGTGGGAAAGTTCATTATATAAGTCTTAAATAGTCAAAATTTCATTGCATTCGGTTCATTGAATCCGGAGTTATAGCAGCTCAAAGTTGGCTATCGGATAATTATACCTTTTTTTAGAATCTTTATAACTTCGTGCAGAATAGCCCCATCTTTTCCAAGTTTTGTCCACTGATACACAACTAGTTGATCAACTCACAGTGAAAATTTGAGAATATTTAATGCACGTTTCGAAAAGTTACAGCTAGTTGAACATTTTTTGAAAAGTTAAAATTTGGCCTGTCCCGATCATTTTGTCTATCCCCTGTATGTGCAGGAATGGCAAAGTTTTAGTTTTCTACCACTAGATGGCACTGGAAGCGTTCAATAACGCTTATTTTTAGTATTATTATAGGGAATTCTATGCGGAACATCTTTGTTGAAGACCGCTAAGTGATGCGATGTTTGCTAAAAAAAAAGTTTTACCCTAGACTTAGTGTATCGAAAAAACAATCAATTTTTATTGATGCTATTCGATAATGTGTTAAAAATTATTTAAATTATAATTTTTGAAGCATATCTATATCATTACGTCTCGTGTATCATTATCGGGCTTTTATACATTACATATTACTGATTTCGTCTTATTTACACAACAAATAGTAGAACCCGAAATGTTTTTGGGCGCGCTGGTGTAAAACATAGGATCTGAAAATATTATCTCATACCACCACGTTTTTGATTATTAATGGTTTTATATTTTTCACAGTTCACTAGAAATATGGTGCATTTGATGATGTGGGATTTATATTTCTATTGCAACCCTTTGATGAAATATTCATGTTTGAAGGTTAGTGCAAAATTACCGCACGCACCCTGTAGAATCACTGGGCATAATGCGGAACCACACGATGAAGGCGACTTGCTTCTCTAAAGCTCCTCTCCTCAATAAGCCAGCTTCACATTGACAACATCGTCATGGGGCTGGCTGTCACTGATGAAGGTTAGGGGATGGACACGTAAGGGGAATAACAGTAAACTATATTCACACCCCACAAAAACATCTTCGAAAATTTAGTATTTTTTGCAGGAATTGATGAATGTATATTTGTAAACAACATTCTGAAAAACCCTGAAGGTCTTGATAATTCCAACACAATGAAATGAGAAATCTCTGGAGAAACTTTTAGAAAAACTGGTTGAGTTTTTTTTAGAGTAATTTCCGAATAGTTGCCGGAAAAAAATCCCTGAATAAATGGAATAATACCAGAAGGAACTTCTGGAAAAATAAAAAAAAAACTTCTGAAATTTTTCTGGAAAGAATTTCTAAATTTCTTAAGGAAAATCTAAGAAGTATTTCTGAAAGAATCTCCGTATCATTGTGAATAAATTTTCCTAGAATTATATCTTTCGAAAAAACGTTTGGAGGAATTCCTGGAGAAAACTCTGAAAAGATTCCTAAAAGAATTTCTCGAGAAATTTTTAAAAGAATTTTCGGAGAAACCTCAAAGTTAAACTGTTGCATAAAATCTGACAACATTTCTGAATTAACTCCTTCCGCAATGTGTGAAGGAAAACATGAAGAAATACATGAAGGAATACAGGCATGTACTTATGTAGCAATCCTTGAAGGAATTTCTTCTAGAATCTCTTTAAAAATTCCAGAATCTCCCGGACTACCCTGCACGCTGCCGCGTAATCGATCTGGAACTGCTCTCTAATAGACTTTAAAAGTCACAGAAGCTAGAACAATATTGACAGTTCGGATCTCCTACGGCAGCTGTCATTGAATGTATCGTCGCGTCAACTTCGACAAAACGACTTCCTTATTGTTCCTGGGCATAGAACAAACTACGGCCACAACAATCCTTTGAGCTCCTGCATACGAGTATTTGATGAAGTTAGCAACATGTTCGATTTTGGTATGACGAAGGAGAACTTTAGGAATAGGTTATTAAATTAGATTAAGAACCAGTCTGTACGATTTTTTAACGAAGACATAGTAATAAAAAATAAATAAATAAATAAACTTGCCCGTGGAATTTCGCGAGAAATTTCTGAGGAAACCCGTGAATCAGTTTCAAGGTGAATATTTCAATAAATTTCTTGATAAATTCATAAAGAAGAGCCAACAAAAATTCCCGGGGAAATTCCTAAAAGAATTTCAAGAGGAATCCCTGGAAAATTTTGTCAAAAGAAATCCATGGACAGGAATGCATTTTTAATGGATACTGAGAGGAATTGTTGCTAAAATCATTCTTAGATTTTCTGCGAGAATCTTCTTTCTGAAATCATTCCACAAAATTTTTGATAATTCCTCAAAGAATTCTCAAAGGGGTTCTGGAGGTGTTTATGAAGATAATCCAGAAATTTTATCAAGATATTTTAAGGAGAAATCTTGCAAAACTCATAAAAGGAATTTTATCAAGAATGTTCCTCTCACGATAAATTCAGAAAGCAATCGTTAAACAAAAATGGATGGAGGGGTTTTCCCGGAATAACTCTTGACTAGGTGAATTAGGGAAGTCACTTCTTTGGCGCGTACCAGCATAGGGGGCGCTGAAATTTGGAAACATTGAGTAACCAGCTCTGATTTTACCATGACAGCATTGGATTTTGCTGATAATTTTCTGATGGTAGAAACATTGACCTCAATGCTAAATCTTATTTCGTCCGTAGATTCCAAAACACGTTCCAATCTCGCACACGAAGATTATTGCTACGTACAAGGTTCATCGATGTCTTGCCAAATGTTTCTAGCTCGTCAACACTTGTCATCCCGTGTGAAAGATACAACCAATAAGCGAATAATTCATATAATGTGCAAGCGTGCTAATCCGGTACGATTTCCATCATCCGATGCGAGTGATGTTCATAACATCGAGCGAAAAATGAACACACGTGTGGGGCGAGGGGACTGAACAACGTGTGACTTTCGCTATCACCTCATAATGGCTGCCGTTCGGTGTGAACAGTTAGTAAGTGAAATTCTGAGCACGTCCCTAATTTGGCTAACCAGGATATCTGATGTTGGTTGCCATCGCCTGCCTCTCTGTGCCTGTGTAGTCAAGCCGGTCCATCACAGCTGAGCCCGAGTAGACCGAAAGGACAGATGCTACAGTTTTGCTAATGGTTGTTACTCTCTACCAAGGCTCTACAAGGCTCGCTGCCGGGAAGATAAGCCGATGTCATCGTATCGTATCGTAGTCGTCGGTTGATGGCGTTGCGTTTTATTGGATTGAACGCACGTTTCGTATTGAGGCGGAGAAAGCGCAGGAAGATAATTATGAATTTATGTCACTAATTTCGGTAATGGTTTATGGGATTCGACGTGACGTACCGATCCGAGATGTGATGAGTGTCGGCAAAACTTAATCTTTATGAGTTGTTCATTGGGATGTGAGCTACACGGAGAATCCTTGGTTTTGCACAACCACATGAATGTAGGAATAGCATTCAAAATTAAATAACTTCTTCTATTGTTCTGAATTATGTGTCGAATGCAGGGTAATTTTCATTTCATTTTCATTTTTTCCAGCAGTTTCAGTATTTAGATTCCAACTCAAAAAATGTCTGCTAACGAAAATTATACCTATAATGTCTAAAGCAGTACAACAGTACTGCTATGTATATTCCGACGGGACTATGGGCTGTTTTTCCTGCCTTTGGCAATAGAACCAGGCTTTGCGGCTTCCAAATCTCCGGGAAAACTCCCTCGTCCAGGTATTTCTGTATAGTCCCAGTCCTCGGCTGTCCTACGAAAGGAGACTAAGGACTAGGATCATGACGCCGAAAAAGCCCCTCGATGATCCCCTCCAACGTCTCTGGAGCTTGCCTTGTAGGAGCCATTATACCTCTCGTCTTTGCCAGCACGATCCTGTAGGAACCACCCTACGGATACGCATTGGTACTCTGACAGACCTTTTTGCCCTTATCTCGGTCTTCAGCGCGGCTTTAGTAGCGGCGAACACCACCCGCCGTTCGTTTCGCTCTGCCTCAGTTTGTGCTCGCTGCATCCGCCAGCTAGCCCGTAGGCAGGCGTGACGTAGGTCAGCACTCGCTTGAGTCTACCATAAGCCGTTGGTCTCCCATTTCTAGGATGGACATGTCTAGGTATGGTCGAATCGCACGCACGCACAGCACGTCTCTTCCTGTGACCGCTGCCTGCTGTTGTTGTAGTCGATACTGTAGCGCACCTGGAAGTTCGCTGTGAGTGTAGTCATCGTCTACTCTCCAGTTTGAGCTACTTGTTTGGCCAGGACTACAAAAAGTAACGTCAATAATCGACTCCGCTCCGTTCAGACTGAAGATTCTTAGCGCCAACATTAGGCAGGTCAACATCTAGCATGGCCAATGTCTCTAGCAAGATCTGACACCGCTGGTTCGGGAAACGGCTTCCCCATTCCACGGCACAGGCATTAAAGTCATCCACTATTACCACCGGCCTTCGCCCTGTTAGCACGGTCGTTATATAGTCCAGCACCTGCGTGAACTGCTCCGTCGACCACCAAAGGGCGCATAACAGCTACAGAAGAAGACCCCGTTTACTTTGGCGACCACGAAGCCCTCATAGGTAGTAGACACAATCTCTTGGACGGAGTATTTACCCGTCGTCCATATTGCCGCCATTTTTCCGGACCCATCCGGGACCCGATTTCCGTTGCCGGCGATATCCGGCTCAACTCAAAAACTGCCTGACAAAGCAGTTGGACCTCTTCCGCCAGACTTTTGTAAGCGGTGCCCTTGCGCTCTTTGTAGCGCTTGAGCTCGAGGACCATTTCACCGCGCACGTCCTCCCCCTGATCCGTCCTGCTTAAAGGTTACTGATGGCTCAACAATGGTCGCAACCAGGCTTGTCCGCACTGAACGCATGAAAATTCTGCTCTTTTGATTTACACCATTAAAACCATCGTATTTATTCAATCTTCCTATTTTACCTGATAGAAGGATGTTTGAATATCCTAAATGTCATTTCGAACTGTCAAAAAATTGCACCGCAGTGCCGCACTGAGCGTGCAAAGAGAAATTCACTGGGGTGAATTCACCCGGGTGAAATTCTCTTTGCGCGCATAGTGTGGCACTGCGGTGAGATTTTTTGACAGTTCGAAATGACATTTAGGATATTTCAACATCCTTCTATCAGGTAAGATAGAAAGATTGAATAAATACGATGGTTTAGGGGATGTAAATCAAAAGAGCAAAATTTTCATGCGCTGAGTGCGGACAAGCCTGGTCGCAACCCCCTATTCGCTTCCATTCGGAGCGGACCAGCCTTTTCAGATCCACTATTCCCAGCTTTCCAAGACGCTGGGGTCTGACTTACCGGCATTACCGCCGACTTCCAGGGTTAGTAACCACCTAGCCTTGCGGGCACGAGAAGAATGCAGCATGGGCGAGAAAGCTGCAACACCATACGAGAGCGAATGAGGCACGTTACAGACAGGCGCGGAACAGGCAGAACTCAGTCTTCCGGATGAAGAAGCGCCAGCAGGAAGAACGAGATCTATGGAAGAGCTGTACCGCGCTAAGGACACACGAAAGTTCTACGAGAAGCTGAACCGATCGCGCAGAGGCTTTGTGCCACAAGCCGACATGTGCCGAGATAATCACCGGAATATTCTCACGAGCGAGCGTGAGGTGGTCGAGAGGTGGCGGCAGCATTACGATGAGCACCTCAATGGCGACGTTGCAAGTACTGAAGGTGGCGTGGTAACAGATCTTGGAGTATGTGCACAGGGTGAAAGTCTTCCGGCCCCTGACCTCCAAGAGATTGAGGAGGAGGTTGGCCGGAAGAAAAACAACAAAGCCGCTGGAGCAGATCAACTACCAAGAGAGCTTCTAAAATACAGTGAAGGTGTACTGGTGAGAGCACTACACTGGGTCATTACCAAGATTTGGGAGGAGAAAGTATTACCGGAGGAGTGGATGGAAGGTATCGTGTGTCCCATCCGCGCCCGCCAGCCCGAATTTATATCGACGGTGATGAAATCGAGGCGGTTGAAGAATTCGTGTACTTGGGCTCTCTGGTGACCGCAGACAACGACACCAGCAGAGAAATTCAGCATTGTGGCAGGAAAACGTGCTTACTTTGGACTCCGCAGAACTCTACGATCGAATAAAGTTCGCCGTAACACGAAGTTAACTATCTACAAAACGCTGATTAGACCGGTCGCCCTCTATGGACACGAAACATGGACCCTACGTGCAGAGGACCAACGCGCCCTTGGAGTTTTCGAACGGAAGGTGTTGCGTACCATCTACGGCGGAGTGCAGATGGAAGACGAGACTTGGAGAAGGCGAATGAACCACGAGCTGCATCAGCTGCTAAGAGAACCAACCATCGTTCATACCGCGAAAATCGGGAGGCTACGGTGGGCGGGTCACGTCATCAGGATGTCGGATAGCAACCCGACTAAAATGGTTCTCGAGAGTCATCCGACCGGTACAAGAAGACGTGGTGCGCAGCGAGCTAAGTGGGTCGACCAAGTGGAGGATGATCTGCGGACCCTACGCAGAGTGCGGCCTTAGCCTGATCGGTAAGGTAAGCATGTATACGACTCCGATGATCCTTGGTTGTTGTTGTTTTTCAAAGAAATTCATTTTGGAAGAATACTTTAATTTTGCCGTTGAATTTCATGACAGCGGTAAAACTTTGGCAGCTGCGGTAGAACTCGGCGGCTACCGCAGAGTGGAAATTATTCAAAAAAATCTGCAATACCGTAAACCGGGGTCAAATTGATCTTCGGGTTGAAATTGATCACTCGTTTTTCATGTATTTACAGCATTTTTTGAAAGGTTTCCTTACACATGAGGCTTTCCACGGACCAGCACGAATCCATTTAAATCGATGTTTTTTAATCTACTTGATATTTTTGTATACTGTTCCTTTTTATGTGAGAAACCATTTTTTCATATCAAAAGTTCATATTTTGTCTCGACTAACTTTCAAAAGGTGTCTTCAGCAAAATTGTAGGATAATATATGGCGGCTCTCAGAAAAATACATATAGAAAAAATTATTTAGTTTTTCTTCTGAAAAAACTGAATTTTGTTACAAAAAAATAATATCTCAAAAAGCTATTTTTTACCTTCGAGTTTTTTTGGGAGAATAAAGTTCATTCTGTTAGCTATCATCTGTAAAATTTGTATAGTGGTAAAAAAAATGTACAAAAAAGTTATGGCACTTTGAATATTTTTGGTTGCGTGTTTTTAGAGTGCATGACGAATTTCCCGCAAACTAGATTTTGGGGTTGGCTGTTGGCAAAACCCTCTCAGATTTCAATGGAATTGTGTATGCATGAAGACTATGTACTTTAAAGCATCGTTGCATACTTTGTTGTTTTTTTTTTTAATTTATCTACACTAACATTTGAAAAGGGCTTAAGTTTTTGACCATTTTTTTATACCAATGCAACTTAAAAATAACATGACCTACAAAAAAGTGTGGTATGTGTGACTTTAAGGAATTTGTGTGAACTTTCAAGTAAAAAATTGAAATATTGAAAAAACAATCACGCTAAAAAAAGTTAAAAAAGCAATTGAAGTCAATTTGGAATACATGCCCATTTGCGAAATTAAATTAATCCTATTTCGGAGAACCAAACCCCACACCAACCATTAAGAATAGAATTCAAAATGGATCAAAGTAATTAAATTGCTATTATCTGAATCCAACCCAACACAAAATGTTTTTTTTTTAGTCAAACCAATTTTTGGGTATTTTTATAAGTGGATTTTCACATATTAATATTGAACATAGCTTTATATGTTTCAATTATAAATCTACCCAATACAAAGAATATAATTTAGGATTCTCTTTTGAACCAGAACACCAGATCTGTTACACAGAAATTCAGAATATCAACCAGAAGTCGAATTTCAACTTAAAAGTTTCCTTATTCATAGGAGATCAAAACAAATACTTTGTGTTAGATAGACTTGTGAATCAAACATATGGAGCAATGTTTAATTTAAAATGTGAAAATATCTGTAAAAAAAGCCCTGGAAAATAACTTTTGTTTTCTACCGAAGAGAAACACGCAAAATGATGACATGAAGTATTTGTTGTTAGGAACCGTCCATTAAAGACGTAGCATTTTAGGGGAAATTTATGATATTGCTAGGAGCCTTCTATTAGGTATGGGAGAATATACTTTAAAAGGGGAGGAGCTGTCAAAAAATTTCCACTAATGCTACCGTGATTTCGAATGCAGCGATATGGTCCAACTCAAACATTACAGAATCCTTGAAAAAGGTCCAATAAGGACCGGAACGTCGGGTTAAGAAAACATATACATATATGTAGTTGTTTTTGATTGACCAAATTAGACTGAAATGCCAATTAAAGATATCATCCAACGTACAGAAAGACAAACTCAAAGCAATAAAACAAGTACGACCACGATTCTCATCAGTCAACGAGATTGAAACTTTTACTACAAATCATTTTATTGCAATAGGTAAATATCATTTAAAATAAAAAATCAATAATTTTGCTTTCGGGATGAAATTGATCAGTAAATGAAATACCTTTGCATGTGCCAAAAATATGTTTTCCACCTGAATTAACCACCCCAGAATGCGAATTGCTACGCAAAACTTTTACGAGTTTTCTCAATTTTTAATTATTCAAGTTTTAAATTTAGTAAATTTCCTGAAAACGCCTTAAAGTATGCACTTTTTATACTGAAAAAGTGATTACTTGCGAAAAAGTGCAATTTTATGTATAAATTTAGATATTTATAAAATGTTTGAAGATGAAATCGTATTTAGCAATTACTTGGCAGCTACAGCCACGATAACAAAAGTTTGAAAGGGTATTTGAGATTCGCCAAACACGCAATTACGGAAAATATTGAATTTAATACAGAAATATGTGACTAATTGACTGTAAAACATGTAACTTAAGGTAATTAATGTATTTTGGATAGGCTGAGGACAACGTTGGAAAACTCGTCCCCTAGCTTCCTTAGAAAGCAATTATTTATTTTCCAAAGTTACTAATACGCTTAAAATATGATTGTACTTTGCGTTCCTGATGACAAAAACCTTAACGAAAGCATTTTAAGCTGAGAAAATCACGATTTCCTATCGCCTGTTAGAATTGCATTTTGGACACCGAATACATGTTTTGGACACCCTCATGTATATATAATTTGGACAGGGCAATTATCTCCATGTCTAGCCATGAATACTGCTTTATCATGAAAGTAGCATAAATTAACAAATATTTTCTTGTAAATAATCAAATTTCTTCGCTTAACAGGCATCTATTTTGATAACTATTACAGTTTTTGATAAAATCGAGAAAATATCGCCAGACCCACAAAATACGCCTCCAAGTATGCAATCGCACAGCATCCCCATCTAGTTCGTCAGATGACCAAAATATATTTACACACCAAATTTTTCGAAACGCTTCCAGCACAAAAAAATCAGAAAAATAAATTGCTGAATTTCAGCAAAATTTTTGCTGAACTTCAGCACAACGTTGCTGATCAACTGTCAAAATTGCTGGATGGTTCAGCAAGTTGAAAAATAATTGCTGATACTCAGTAAATTCATATTACTGAATGAAATCAGCACAAAAAAAATCAGCAAAATTTGCTGAATACCAGCAAACAAAATTTGCAGTGTACACTTCACAGTCAAATGCAATATTCACCTCAAAATCGTCAAATTAATAATTGTAAAAAAATTGAAAGCCTTATTGCAATGAAATATGTTCAATTAAGAAACATTAGGCAGCCAAACTCTTAACATTCATCTAGAACGCTAAAAATAGGTGGTGTCCAAAATACATTACAAGTTTTCTACTGTACACTGCAAATTTTGTTTGCTGGTATTCAGCAAATTTTGCTGATTTTTTTTGTGCTGATTTCATTCAGTAATATGAATTTACTGAGTATCAGCAATTATTTTTCAACTTGCTGAACCATCCAGCAAAAATTTTGCTGAAATTCAGCAATTTATTTTGCTGATTTTTTTTGTGCTGGAAGCGTTTCGAAAAATTTGGTGTGTATATGTCGTCTTGCATACCTGTGCATTTGAGGGGTTTTAGTGAAATAATTTACATTTTCGATAATTTTGAAGTAAATTCTTATTTGTTAAGCGTATTTTCAACGTAAGTCAGCAGAATAGGGTCTGTTTGATCCAATAATCGATATTGAGAAGTATCCACTTTTATTAGCTCTCCGAAACAAGACGTATACCGCCGTGCATGTCCAAATTACATACATGTCCAAATTATATTTTTTACCCTATCATTCAATAATCCTTTAGCCGGATGATGGTCATTTTCTACAAATTGTTTTAAGTTTAAAGCAATATTTTTAACAAATGAAAATGACCGTCACGTCGATCAATTTCACCCCACTGATCAATTTCACCCGAAATCACGGTACCTTAGAAATGCTTATCTTCAAAAGTGCCCATCTTGCGATGTAAGACAAAATTTTCAATAATTACAAAAATGTCATGTTTTGCAAATTGAAATAATTTATCTTATTTTCATTTTTCTGACTTTTAAAGTGTATTGACATTTTTCAATGTTATGAAAGTTCACATGATTATCTAAAAGTAACCCATACATAACTTTTTTGTAGGTAATGTCATTTTTAAGTTATATTTTTAAGTTATAAACGGTCAAATACTTTAGCCTTTTTCAAATATCAGTCTAGATAAATAAAAAAAACAACGCATGCAATTTTGCTTTAAAATACATAGTCTTTAAACCTAAGAAATTCCATCGGATTCTGAGACAGTTTTGCCAAACCCCTACGGCGAGTTTGCGTGAATTCGTCATACACTCTAAAAAAAACACAACCAAAAATGTTCAAAGTGACATAACTTTTTTGTACATTTTTTAACCATTATGAAATTTCTACAGATGGTAGCTAACAGAATGAACTTTATTCTCACAAAATATCGCGAAGGTAAAAAAATAGCTTTTTGAGATATTTAATTTTTAGTAACATAATTCAGTTTTTTTAGAAGAAAAACTAAATCAGTTTTTCAATGGGTATTTTTTTGAGAGCCACCATTTATTAATCTACAACTTTGCCGAAGACAGTTTTCCGATCAAACAAGCAGTTTCAGATATATTTGAGTTAGTCGAGACTTCATAAAAAGTTTTAATATGAAAAAATGGTTATTTATATTGATTAGAACAGCTGTGCAAAATTATATGCAAATCAAAAATGCAAAATTAAAAAAAAATGGATTTTTTTCGTGCTGCTTTGTAGAAAGACTCACATATCGTTTAGCATCAGCTTCCAACAGTTACGATACTTGAAAGCAAACTATTACAAATATGCTTTTTCTTACGGAAAAACGGATGATCAATTTCGACCCGAAGATCAATTTGACCTCGGTTTACGGTACTATTTGCTGCTATTTTTAGTCCTGAGCACATGGTGATGAAGCGGGCCGAAGTGAAAGATCTCCATTCTGGGCTATTGTCAGCCATCCCTTTGACCTGTAAAAAGGTCATTTGCATATCCAAACGCCATCAACATCATCAACTATGTAGTTCAAAGTCAATGGATACTTTATGATAAAGAAAGTGTTCATAGACCACGTAGACCTAATTCTGGCCATCTCAGACTTTCTCCCCACTCCTAGACTTTCGTTCATACAAGAATTTGAAAATTTGAATGGAGCGTAGACTAGTCAGACTTTTCTCTCCACTAAAAGTCTACGTGGTATGTTAACGTAGTTTATAGGATGTCATAAAGATGCCAATAAAGGTGGTATTTGAGGATTTTGAGAGCATATATTGTCAGCTGGTCTTGTGAGAGTTTTGCGTTAACACACTAGTTTTATACTTCTTCAGAAAAAATCTACTGCCTATTTGAAGTCTCCGGCAAAATTCCTACGAACAGATCCGTGATGAAAATTTACATCAGGTTATCTATCATGCCTATATCAATCCTTGGAGCTCCCAAAATTCTGTGACTCCAATAAAATCGAAAACAGATGTCGTTGCATTTCCACCGGGAGCTATAAACATATCAATCCCAACCAACCATTTGACGCGCCTAGACTGTGCGGCAACACGACAAAACACAAAACAGATATCACATGAGTTTATTAGTAACCCTTTCTCTCTCTCCAAATTTACTGTCGGAATGATTTCTCCCTATCAAATAACCACACCACATACCGACATCGCCACAAGCCTGCTGAAGTATGTAGTGGCACAACCCGGCGCACCAGAGATATATTCAAATTTACCCGCAAATATTTATCATCACCAGTAACTGCCAAACTTATGGCTCTAGTAGGAATGTATAGTTGGGTATCGGTAGCAAACCTCAAACCGCGCCCGCGGTGGCACCGTCGTCATCATCCATCAAAGCGGTGGCGGCGGCGAGCGCTCGAGCACCGCGGGTGGGAAAATTTCCCACCCAATTTGACTGCGGTGCGGTGGTGGCGTCCGGACCCGGCTGAAGGAATGGAGTGTGAAATGAGCATCGACGAGCCTTCGACATATTTTCCGTGTCCTCGTGACGTTCGTGTTTCGTGTTTGAAACGACACTTGTGCGGTGGGTTGTTGTAGCATACCTACCTACATGCTTGTCGTGATTTCCCGCGACCTCTTCCCGCTCGCAGCGATTGACGACGAATGGGAAACGTTCGATCAAAATTGGATGCTTTCGCCCTTTGCCAGAAGTGGCCTCATCATCGGTTGTGGCAAGCAGTTGGTGGTTGACTGAGATGGAAACCACAGCGAAGAGGGATTGGCTTTTGATGTGTCGTGCTGTTTCTGCGCTGGGCATGTGTCTGCCGAAATCTGCGTTTATTATGTGGTTTTGATTTATGATGTCAATTTTGCATACGAGTACGGTCCCCCGACAATTGTGAGCCGCATATATTCTTGCATATGCATTACAATCGAAATGTTGATAACATTTTATTTGCGATCTCACGCATTAGGCAGCGTTCATTTATAACGTAATGGTAAAATCGCCATTTGATGACCCTTCCTTCCCCCTTCGTAACGCCGTTTTTTATGAAGATCCTAAAATTTGTGTATGGGCCGTAACACTTGGCCGTACCCCCTCCCCCTAGAGCGTTACGTAATTTGTGGACGGCGCCACGCTAAGGGAAGTTAAAGATGTCATTCACCAGCTTAAACCCAACAAAGCAACTGAAAAGGATGGTATCACAGCTGAACTCATCAAGATGGGCCCAGAAAAGTTGGTCACCTGTCTGCATCGGCTGATAGTCAGGATCTGGAAAACCGAACAGCTACCGGAGGAGTAGAAGGAAGGGGTAATTTGCCCTTGTCACAAGAAAGGTGACCATTTGGAATGTGAGATCTTCGGAGCAATCATCATTTTGAGTGCTGCCTACAGCGCCCAGGTCATCTGCCAACGTCTGTCACCTAAAACGAATGAATTCGTGGGATGTTTTCAAGTCGGCTTCATCAACAACCGATCTACAAAGAACCAGATTTTCACCATACGGCAAATCGTCCAGAAATGCCGTGAATAACAGGTCCCAATGCACCACCTGTTTATCGATTTCAAGGCGACGGCGACGTATGACAGTATCAACCGCACATAGCTATGGAAAACCATGGGCGAGAACGGCTTTTCCGGGAAGCTCACTATAGACTGATGAAAGCAAAGATGGACGGTGTGTAAAACTGCGTAAGGGTTTCGGTAAACTATCCAGTTTACTCGAATCTCGCTGGGGACTGTGGCAAGGTAAGCTGTATCCCGTCTGAAACGCGAAGCAGCAAAGGTTGGACTGGTGATAGTGCGTCTTAAGGAGAAACTTCAGAGAGTAACAATATGGCTGCCACAATGGCCGACTTGCACCCCTTCCCACGTTTTCAAAAGCACAAATCTTAAAAATTCGTAAACAAATGCGGTCGATTTTGAAAAGCTGCCTCTTTTTGCAAGTGTGCAAAGCCAGGATAATCAAGTGCGAAATGGTTCGATGCTTCGCTCGTCAGATTTGTGCCTCTAAAGTTTGTATTCAAATAGTCTATTTTACGAAACGACAACAGTGTTGATAATGATATTAACACTCACGGGCTTGGGCGCAACCTCCTGTCAAATTTTCATTCATGAAATGAGCGATCAGCTGATCCGAAACGTCTCGTAAAATGGCTCATTTGGAATGGGCTTTTTTGATGTTTCACCTTAAACAAACTACATGCTGGTAAGTGGAACTCAACGCGATCGGATCCGTCAAGGTAGTAATGTTACGATGGACAGGGATACCTTCGAGGTGGTAGAGGAATTCGTCTACCTCGGATCCTTACTGACGGCTCACAACATCCGAGGAAGTCGTGTCTACTACGATCCCTAGAAGAAACTAATTCACCTCTGCATCAAATGCACCATGTACAACACTCTAACGACCGGTGGTCATCTACGGACACGAGAAATGGACCACCCAAGTAACATTTTGATTGCCAATTAGTCTTGTAGAGGAATTCAAAACCGTTATAAAACCTCATGTCTTCCATTTAGGTTTAATGGTGGTTTTAAGAACCTTTTCTAGTGTATTTGACTAAAAAATGTTACTACATACATACATTTATTTGTTCAACATCATTAAGACAAGACATAATCAACAATAGTATGCCACAATACTCGGTTTGTGGCTGTCGCTCTCCATCCTCGGTCGCGCCCAATGCTCGCCAAGTCACGCTCCACCTGGTCCGCCCATCATCGTGTTCTCTGCGCTCCACGCCTTCTTGTGCCAACCGGATCCGTTGCAAACACCAGCTTTGCAGGGTTGTTGTCCGGTATTCTTGCAACATGCCCTGCCCACCGTATCCTTCCGGCTTTGGCCACCTTCTGGATGCTGGGTTCGCCGTAAAGTGCAGCGAGCTCGTGGTTCATCCTTCTCCGCCACACACCGTTCTCCTGCCCTCCGCCGAAGATCGTCCTTAGCACGCGTCGCTCGAAAACTTCGAGTACTTGCAGCCTGCAAGTGGCAGGTTGCAAGTTGCAGTTGCAGGTCCTCCTCGAGCATGGTCCAAGTCTCGTGCCCGTAGAGGACCACCGGTCTTATTAGCGTTTTGTACATGGTGCATTTGGTGCGTGGGTGAATCTTTTTCGACCGCAGTTTCTTCTGGAGCCCGTAGTAGGCCCGACTTCCGCTGATGATGCGCCTCCGAATTTCACGGCTCACGTTGTTTTCAGCCGTCAGTAAGGGCCCGAGGTAGACGAATTCCTCCACCACCTCGAAAGTATCCCCGTCTATCGTAACATTACTACCCAGACGGATCCGGTCGTGTTCGGTTCCGCCTACCACCATGTACAGGGGATACTCAAAATAACTGGGACAGGTAAAATTTTTACTTTTCGAAAAATGTTTGACTCGCTGTAACTTTTTGAAAAGGGCATCAAAAATTCTCAAATTCTTACTGTAAGTTCATCAACTAGTTGTGTATCAGTGATCCAAATTTGGTAAAGATTGGGCTATTCTTCACGAAGATATAAAGATTCTTGAAAAGGGTATAATTATTTGATAGCCAACTTTGAGCTGATATATCTCCGGATTTAATGAACTGATTGCAATGAAATGTTGACCATTCATGACTTATATGATGTACTCTTAAAAACGTTTAACCTAACTTGAAATTTTTAACAAGAGAAAAAGTTATTACGATTTCATTTATTTCACGATTTTTTTTAGTAAATTCATCAATTTCTAATATGCATCCCATTACTTTCTCAATTTATTAGCGGCTATGTTGTAACTTTCCTTCAAAACACATTTATAAGTAAGTCATTTAGAGGGAAATTAATTGAACTATAATTTGCATCTTGAATTTTGAAACGATGTTGAAATTTTGGATAATTTGGTGTTTTATTAGAAAAATAATCTAGACGTTATAATTTTCTTCCGTGTTAAGAATTTTAAGTTAAGTCAAAGGTTTTTCATAGCTTATTATACAAGTCATTAATGGTCAAAATTTCATTGCATTCGGTTCATTAAATCCGGAGATATAACAGCTCAAAGCTGGCTATCGGATAATTTTACCTTTTTCTAGAATCTTTATAACTCCGTGAACAATGGTCCGATCTTTTCCAAAATTGGACTACTGATACACAACTAGTTGCTGAGCTTACAGTAAAAAATTGAGAATATTTGATGCACTTTTTGAAAAGTTACAGCGAGTTGAACATTTTTTGAAAAGTGAAAATTTTACCTGTCCCAGTTATTTTGAGTATCCCCTGTACTTTGTTTTTGAGGCATTCACCACCAGTCCGACCTTTGCTGCTTCGCGTTTCAGGCGGGTGTACAGTTCTGCCACCGTTCCAAATGTTCTAGCGATAATGTCCATGTCGTCCGCAAAGCACAAAAATTGACCAGATTTTGTGAAAATCGTTCCCCGGCTGTTGAGCCCGGCTCGTCGCATCACACCTTCCAGAGCGATGTTGAAGAGTAGGCATGAGAGTCCGTCACCTTGTCGCAGTCCCCGGCGAGATTCGAATGAACTGGATAGTTCACCCGAAACCCTTACGCAGTTTTGCACACCGTCCATCGTTGCTTTAATCAGTCTAGTCACCTTCCCAGGAAAGCCGTTTTCGTCCATGATTCTCCATAGCTCTGTTACTAGGGCATGCTCAAGGTCAAGGAGGACCTGCAAGCACTCGGAGTTTACGAGAGACGCGTGTGAAGGACGATCTTCGGCGGTGCAGGTATACCTTGAGGCGATTAAGTGGACATTTCAATTTTCATAATGTCAATAAAAGCGAATTTTACATAAAATCGAAGCATTTTTTTTTTATTTCTATTTAAATTGCATACCAAAATGTACCAAAACAAATGTATGATAGAGCGATGGTTGTGCTGCATTTGCCGAACGATTCTTCTGTACGAGTAGTGTAGGTTTGTACTGCTATCTGCTCGGTCGCCTTTTGTTGCAATTCTGCGGTGCAAGTCCGGGGGATAGTCAAAATAACTGGATCAGCTAAAATTTTCACTTATTAAAAAAAGTTCAACTAGCTGTAACTTTTCTAAAATGGCATAACATATTCTCAAATGTTCACTGTAAATTCATTATTTAGTTGTGTATCAATGGCCCAAATTTGGAAAAGATCAGGCTATTCTACACGAAGTAAGGAAGATTCTAGGAATAGGTATAATCAACCGATAGCCAACTTTGAGCTGTTATATCTCCGTATTCAATGAACCGAATACAATGAAATTTTGATCATTTATCACTAATATAATGAACTTTAAAAAACGTTTGAGTTTATTTGAAATTATTAATAAGAAAAAAAGTTATAGCGATTTAATAGTAAATTTATCTATTTTTCATATGCATCCCATTACTTTTTCAATTTAATGCCGGCCATTTGTTTGCTTTCCTTTGAAACATAAATATATTCAAGTCAATTAGAGGGAATTTGAATGAACTATAACTATCACCTCGAATTTTCGTGTTAAGAATTATAAGCTTAGTCAAAAGTTTTTAATAGCTCAGCATATTAGTCATAAATGATCAAAATTTCATTGCATTCGGTTAGATGAATCCCGAGATATAATAGTTCAAAGTTAGCTAATAATTATACCCTTTTTTACAATCTTTCGAACGTCGTGTAAAATAGCCCGACCTTGTCCAAGTTTGGACCATAGATACACAACTTGTTGATGAACTTACAGTAAAAATTTTAGAATGTTTGATGCCGTTTTCGAAAAGTTACAGCTAGTTGAAATTTTTTAATAGTGAAAATTTTACCTGCCCCAATTATTCTGACTATCCCCTGTAAGTAAGTGAACCCATAATTTTCAAATTTATTACGGCGGTCGAAAAAAAAACTTCCCAAATCAAATCATCATGTTACAGATTGTTGCAGAAAATCGTCCAGGTGTTCCTCCAGAAGTATCACAAAGAATTCTTTTAAGATAACTGGCATGAATTTCTTTCACCAATTCCTCTATGATTTTTCACAAATTATTTCAGAGATAGTTCAAGAAATTGCTCTGGATATTTATTTAGATTTTTTTCTACGCATTCGTTTGGAGAACCTATTGGAGATTCCTTTAGAAAATCCACCAATAATGTCTTCAGAAATTCTTCTAAAAATCTTTCTGAAAAACTTCTTTCGGAAATTTGTTTGAATATTCGGCCCAAAAGTCCCTCACGGATTATTTCAAAAAATCTTCTATGGATTCGTTCCGAAGTTTTCTTCAGGGATTTGTTTAGAAATTCCATATATTCTTCAAACTCCACAAAGTATTCTTTCATATCATCTAGAATGCTTTACTTCTAAAATTCCTCCATATTAAAAAAAAATATCCATGAATTTGAGCAGGAAAATCTTTTCTTAGTAATTTCTCCAGAGATTCCTTTAATAAAACTTTCAGCGACGCCTTCACAGTTTCTCAGAAATTCTTCCAAGACCTCCTTCAAAAATTTAAACTGAAGACAATTCTTCTAAGGGTTTCACCAGAAATTCTCACAGCAACTTCCAAATTGTCCAGAAATTCAACTAGGGATTGCTCCACAAGTTTCAGAAAGAGTTGTGTAAGGAAGTTCTGTGTAAGTTTCTGCAGAAATTCTTCGGCACTTTTATAGATTACTAGCTGTCATGTTTTGTCATACAGCTCCATAGGGACGTCCCCCTGCCATCTGTATGGGTGCCCCCCGTTCCAGAGACCGAAGAGGACTCACACCGAACTAAGAACCTTCCTCGGCCCCAAACCCGCCCATATACAAAATTTCACACCGATCGGTTCAGTAGTTTTCGAATGCATAAAGGTCAGACAGACAGACTGAAATTCATTTTTATATGTATAGATAGATATAGATAGATATAGATTTTCCGAAAAATTCTTCGGAAATTCCTTTGACCATTTTCTCAAACGAACTTCCAAGGATTTATTCTAAAACATTCTCCGAGGTGTGCTTTAAAAATTGCTCCAGTTTTTTAACTTGAATTTCTGTCAGAAAATCATCCTGGGATTTATTTATAAATCCTCCAATGATTCTCAAAAAAATGTGAGATCCATTTGGGAATTTTATGTATGGATTCCTATAGAAACTGCCCAGGGGATTCCTCCATAATTTGTCCGAGGAATTCTTTCAAAAAATCTCCCATTGCATTTATTATAAATTCGACAACTAATTTCTTCAGAAATATCTGCAAATTTTCCATCAGAGTTATCTTTACCAATTTCTCCAAAGATCACATTGAAAAAACTTTCACATATTCCTTCACAGAACTCTTTCATGGACCCTTGTTGAAATTCATCCTAGAATTAAATTAAACAATCTTTCACGAGTTCCAGAAAAAATATCTCAGAGATCTTTATAGAAATTCTTTCATAGACTCCTTTGGAAACTCCTTGAGATTTAATTTAAAAAATCATTCAGGAAATCCTAAAGAATTTCAGTCAAAAATTCTTTCACAAAATCTTTCTTTTAGAATGTCCTCCAGAATTTTCTCCAAGAACTCCTTAAGATTGCAAAGATTGTTACAGAAGTTCTTCTACGAATTTCCTCAGATTTTTTTTCTATAGATTTTTCTAGAAATTTTTCAAACATTCATCTTGAAAACCTTCCATGAACTTTCTCAAAAATACTCCGTTGATTTCACTAGTTTACAGCATTTTCGAACTCGGCTGATGAACAATTTTATTGTAGAATCTTGCCCTGAGTTCGAAAACGTGGAGCAAAAAGCTTACAGTAGAGCGGATTTTTTTCGCCTTTCCATACAAGGCTGACGGTATGAAATCGATTATTGTTCGATTTTTAGGCAATGTTGTTCTCTTCTTACACCTTATTCCCCATAACCAATGCACCGAAGGAGCAAAAATTTGTAATGTAACTCGCCTACATCTTGTATTTCAATGATACGTTGAGAAAAAAATGCGTTTTTTATTATTGCACAAAAAAAAATACAAAACTGAATAAAAATTTGAAAATTCTGCTAAAAATCAAGGAGAACCTCTTATATTCTCACCAATATCTCGACGTCCACTAATCTGACGCAAAAGCTTCAAATTCTCAAGATTTCTTCACATTCCTTTAGGTATTCCTTCCAGACATTTCTTTTCCAGAAATCGCAGAGACGAACCAGTCTCGGGCTGAAAGTCTCTTCAATAAAGATATTAATTAATAACTAATTTTCCAGAAATTGCTCCAAGAAAGACAGTCTGAGAAAATCCTCCAAGGATTCCATCAGATTTTTTCTGTAGATTCTTTCAGAGATTGTTTTAAGGATTCTTACGGAAAGGCTGGAAGACATTCTTGCAGAGATTTATGCAGAAACTAACACAGATGTTTTATCAGAAATACCGCCGAGGATTCCTCATTTTCTCAGAAATCCCTCCAGGATTTCGTTCAAGCGTACCTCTAGGAATATCTCTATGGAGTTCTTCAGGATTTTTTATTACGGGATTCTCCAGGGTTTAGTTTTGCATAAACTATCTCAAGAGGTTTTGATGGGTATTCCATCAGGCCAGGGGTCTATTCCTTCGGGAATTTCTTCAGAAAATTCATCTATGGATTCTTAAAATATTCCGTTTTTTTTCAGAAATTTCAAGAATTTAATTAACATTTTTCAGTTTTTTTTTTTATTTTTTTTTCGGCGATACTTTTGGAAATATTTTTAGAAACTTCTTCTACATTATTAGAATTTCAAAATGGATTTTTTTCAAATGTTGTTCCATGGATTTTTTTTCAGAAGTTGTTCTAGCAGTTGATTCAGAAATTACTTAAGATGTTCCATCGGACATTTCTACAGGAATTCATCCATGGGAATGTACCAGTGAAGTGGCGCTGAAATCGGGGAACCTTGACTAACTAGCTCTGATTTCACTATGACAGCACTTGGAAACAATTTATCACACATCTTGTCAGTAATCTGTCAAATCATTACAATGACCATTTTATGAAATTTGCTACAAATTTTGAAATTTGGTCAGCTCAGTCGCGCCAAGATAGTACCTATAAGGCATCTACAAAAAATATCAGGAATATATTACAAATCTCAGTGAGGAAATCATAAGAAATTTGTTAGAAAGCTTTGATGAAAAGTCTGGCGAATGGGCAGTTTGAATACATCCGCAAAAAATGTTATCATTATTGCTTCGGGATGTGTAAAAATATCGCCAGAGAATCACCCCATATACTCCGTTGATCATGATCATCGACAAAGCGTGAGATATTTATAAAAAAAAAAACTAGCTGTCCCGGTAAACTTTTCGTAGCTTGTAGTGCTGGTTTGACATCTGCTGAGGACATTGTAGCACCGCACTCTAAATTGCTTTTTTTGTGTGCTGAATTTCTACCCAGCTCACGAAAATTTCAGCATTTCCAGTATTTCTTCATTTTTTTAGCTTATTTTTGTAACATTTTTACTTATTAATACTACCATCATATTATATGCGAATCGAACAATGAAAGAGTCATGATGATCGGTTAATGTTTTCGAGAGTTTTGATGCCTCAATGAAACTAGAAACTCAAAAAAAATAAATAAAAAATAAATAGATGAAGTTAAAAACGGAAGTATGAGATTATGGTAAATATATAAAACTATGTATGCCATTAGGAATGCTTTGGCGCAATTATGGATGCTCCACAAAACAATAGATCAATGTAAAGTGCTCCGCGTATATGACAAAATGCAAGTTGTTTGGATGTTAAACATTTTACGATTGAAAAAATGTACATACAATCGAGATAAAATGTACATAAAATTGAAGTACATAAAATCGAGGATCTGTATAATCGAGGGTCCACTAAATCGAGGTTTACCTGTACATAGGAGAATGCTGTGCGGCGAAGAAGGGAAGAACTACGAGTTCGCTGCGAACCCAGAATCCAGAAGGTGACCACTTACCAAAGCCGGAAGGATACGGTGGACAGGGCATATTGCAAGAATGCCGGACAACAACCCTGGAAAGTTGGTGCTCGCGATTGATCCGGTTGGTGCAAGAAGGCGTGGAGCGCAGAGAGAACGATGGGCGGAGCATATGCAGCGTGCCCTGGTGAGCATTGGGCGTGATCGAGGATAGAGAGCGACATCCACGAACTGAGTGAGTATTGTTGCGTACTATCGTTGATTATGTCTTGTCCTAAATATGATTTTGGACAAATAAATGTATGTATGTAATCTTGTAAGCTGTATCAGTCCTAGAGTGTAGATCATGGTGTAGATACAGTGTATCGAAATGTTCACCCCCTCCCTCCATATTTTGTCAATTTTGGTCTCGAAACCACATCACCAATCCCCAAAATCAAACATCTCATATCTGGCAAGTTGTAATAAATATTCATATTTGTGATTCACCCAAAACAAGAAATGCATGCAAAACCACGTGACGGCTTGGGGATCGCCCACAAACACACATGCATGACAGACGGACGGACGAACGGAATAACGCCGCCGGAAGGCATAGAAGACCACCGAAAGTCATAAATTTCAATTTTCAGATTCAATCTTTTCCGCTCCATCGGCATCGGAAACGGAGAATGGACTGTGGGTTGGGCTACCCTCGTGAGAGATAGCCAAAGCCAACTCTTTTCCGTGTCGGAAAAATTTCTCGGAAAGGGCAAAACCGTCAGAGGTTTGGGTCATATTACGAAGTAAATGCAAATGACCAAGTTTCAGTAGATTACTTACTTTTGGAACTTCTCAAAATCGAAGTTAAGGAACGTTGTGGTAATGATCTGCGTTTAGTAGAACAAAATACTGCTACTACATTTACTTTGGAATTTTAAGGCATAAATTGTGTTCCCAGATTTTAAAACTCACGCCAGAAACAGGTACCGCACCCTAAATCTCCGGAAATCTGATAACAAATCTGAATGGTACGCAAATTTGACAGCATTCCATCTGGGCTGGGTGATTGCATTGGATTGGTCGGTCGGTTTGTGAATGGTCGGCCGGGTGAAATCACAGCTGGTCAAACAATCAAACCCAATTCGAAATGGCAAGAAGGATCTTTAGTGCGAGGTATTTTTTCCGCTTTCTTTGCTCAGAGAGGCAGAAAAAAAAACTCGGACCTGATTGGATAGGGGTGAGGGCTGACCGGTTGCGTCAATAGCCATCATTGTCGTCATCGTTGGCCGTCGTCGTCGTCGTCTGATGGTGATGGAATTGAAAATTCCATTCGGAATGGTAGACCGCAACCCTTAGAGTAGGTAGGCATTGTGCGGGGACCGAGAATGATCCAC
This sequence comes from Aedes albopictus, assembly GCF_035046485.1. Classification (NCBI taxonomy): domain Eukaryota; kingdom Metazoa; phylum Arthropoda; class Insecta; order Diptera; family Culicidae; genus Aedes; species Aedes albopictus. Next base: position 131,071,224 of record NC_085136.1, on the reverse strand, counting down.
ATAATCTTCGGGATATTCAATTGGGCAAAGTTTTACGAGAGTCTCTTGGTCCCCACTCGACGTGGGTGGACGAAGCGGAAAGTGTGATAAGCATTTATTATTGGTCCGAGTCCGAGACCGGCAGAAAACGGTTTTTCTGTTCCCAGTGGAAGATTTTTTTTTGACGTCCCACTCGAATGACAGCGTGTCGAGAGTCTCTTGAGATTGATAATGATTATTTTGTGTATTTTGGTCGGGGATCTACTGTTCCCCTAAATTTGAGGAGTTATTGGGTTGAAAGATTAGTTCGAGTCACTAAAACATATAAAGAACATTTAGAATAGAATCATGGTTAATATCAATCGGCATTTTTTAAGGTAGTCCGTGATATTTACCTTAAATATTCAAAAAAGGGCGGTTTTCCATGTCTTTCTTGTAGAACTGGTCTAGTCACACAAGTTTTTCATATACCATATTCTTAGGTTCAGCTTCTAAAATAAGCTGTAGGTGGTTGAATTTAGATATGTCGAAATGACATTTTCAGCACTGATGGCAAAAAAGGGTTACACGCTGGGTGCGCATAAATGCCGCCCAGGCATGCGTGGAGGTCGAAGCAACCGACGATAATGCAGGTTACACAGCTAAACCTGAGGACAACAGGGACAGGAAGGAGCTCAGGGGCTTGAAAAATCCTCCTTCGACGAGTCAGACACGAGCCTAGGATCCTTTCCTAAGCGACGCATAACCACATTCACACACCAGTGTAAACTTACCCCTTTTGGCACCTGGGGCTGACCGAGCACCGGGGTATACAGACTGCTCAAGTGGAGTAAGCCTAGGTGTGGGTCTCTACTACTGGGCCTTTTCATAAATTTTACATATCAGGAAGCAGCTCTGTAGTGGTACAGCACCGCTTCCAAAGTGTCACAGCCCAGCTAGGAGTGGCTCGGGCACTTCAGGAGCGAAGCCAGAAACTTCCGGATTATGGTGTACTGATCATGCTTTGTAATTGGAAACTGCGTACCATGCTTGGGTAACTATGCACAAATGAGCTGGTAGCGACGGCATTCTATCCTCTTAGTAAGGTCGGGTGATACTGACTTGAAACGGCGAATGGGCCAATGTCGGCGCTGTCTTCCGTCTCATTAAATCGTGGCGTGGCCTTAAAGCGCGTTCCTGATCTGTGCCTTAGGTCAGTGGAAGTGGGTTCACATGAATACTCCTGATTAACGTTGATTCGGTTCTGAGCTCAGTCCTCATAAAGGCCTGCTTGCATAAATAACCACCGGGATCATTATTGGCGACACCGAGGTAGATGCGCCTGGGAAAGGGTCCGGAAGGCACGCAGTTCACCACGATCAAACTCCCCGTAGGGAAGGTGAATAAGGCGACTGCAGTCGGCAAGATCAAAGTAGGCTGGTCAATGTGCTCGCTAGGCTTCTACGAGCCGTGTTTCAAGTGCTTCAGGCAAGGACACAAGTCGTAGACGTGTAAAGGCTCCGACAGGAGCAAACTTTGCAGGAAGTGCGCAGTGGAAGGCCACATCGCTAGGGAGTGCAACTCGGCACCAAAATGCCTAATTTTCACGACGTTTAAGGGTCACAGCGATGGACGGGTCCAACGCGGTCGAATGCGCCCTAATCTCTTTGTTCAGTACCAGGTTAACCACCCTGTCGACCTCAATTCGCTTCGTTCTACCCTAGTAGTGGTGCTAACCCCTTCGCAAGGAGTGGGTTGGCGAGGTCTCCGATAAGGAGAAGTGGGGATATAAGTGCTGGAAGCTGCGTAAGCAGCTCCAGCGTGGGGGCTCCGGTCCACACCCCGGCAAGCCAGCCGGTGGATCCAGTATCTCCAGTATATCCAGAGCGTGGCTGTTGAGGGCCATCAACCAAAACAGAGAAGGACTGCCCGGAAACGAGACGGCTGAGCACTAGCAGCTTGGCAAGGTCATCGACTTTGCGTCCACGAAGTTCTGCATTAGTAAGGACCTGAAAACGGCCTTGTTGCGACTTAGTCAGTCAATGTACGATGCCAAGCAGAAGGAAAAGGATACGAAGTCTACCCAGACGGAGGCCTTCACTCTTAGATGTAAACATGATGTTGGCATTGAAAGTACAGCGATCGCAGGTAGTTTAAAAGTGTGGCGGATGCGACAGCTCGTGACAAGCACTCGCAGAAAAGGGCGAGGCAGCCATCAGGTGATGAGCTGTCTGGCGGTGCCCGCAAGGCTAGGCGTATACTTACCCGAAGGTCGCCAGCAATGCCGGTAAGTTGAACCCCAGTCAGGCGTCCCGGAAAGCTGGGAAGGGTGGGCCTGAAAAGGCTAGCCCGTCCTGGAAGGATGGAAACAAAGAGTTGCGACCGTTGGTAGGCCCTCAGGAGCAACAGAGTAGGGCGAACCAAGGGGTGGAACCCCCTTGGACTATAGTAGAGTGGAAGAAGTCGATACCCGCAGGTAGGAGTAGTGAAGGACGCTAAACCCAGGCGTAAAAGAGTAGGTGCCAAGCGCGAGAAAGGCGACGCGCTCGTCATCAAGACAGAACAGTCGAAGTACTCGGACGTCTTGAAGGTGATGCGAAGCGACGCCAAGCTTGAGGGTCTGGGAGCCAACGTGTGCAGTATTAGACGTACCCGTACGGGCGAGATGATCCTGGAGCTGAAGCGCGATAAGGAGCACAAGGGCGCCGCCCACAAGAGGTTGGCGGAAGAGGTCCTTGGCGAAGGCTTTCACACATGAGGCGACTCTGAAGGTCAAAGACCTAGACGAGGTCACCGAAGTGGAAGAGCTCGTCACGTCACTGTGGCAACAGAGCGAGGTGCAGGTGACCGCCGCAGCCGTTAAGCTACGAAAGGGCCCGGCAGGGAAATAGATAGCTTTGGTTCAGCTGCGGCTACCTGTGGCGGACTTCAAAAAGCTCATTAAAGTAAAGAGGATAAAGGTAGGCTTGTGCGTATGTCATCTGTCGTCCCACGACCCATCGGAGGTTTGCTTTAGGTGTCTGGAACCAGGACACAAGTCATGGGACTGCAAAGGCCCTGGCAGCCGCAAACTGTGTAGGAGATGCGGCGCCGAAAGCCATAAGTAGGGACAATGGAAATTCGCGGTAAAATTTCTTAAATTTCGCGGGCTACCATTGTGAATTTCGCGGTCTCACATACAGGGTGTTAGGTTCGTGAGTGCAAACTTTTTAAAGGGTGATAGAGGACCATAAATGGTGAAAAAAATGTTCTACGCATATGGTCAAATCTCAACCGTTACGTAGTTATTGAACTCTCCATGTTTTTGACTCATATTGCCTGAACTGGCTATAACTTTACAATGGTCAAAATTATCGCAGTTTTTTTACCCTTATTCGAAAGATTATTGAATTTTCTATCAAATGGCATCTTTCAACCGATTGGTTTAGTTAAATAACTAAGTTTTCTAGAGCAAATAGTTTAAAAGTTGTGTGTTTTAATTTGTTTTTGTCAATTATCTCTGAAAAATGCGTAATAAATTAAAATTCTTTCTTTGGCAAAGTTGTGGCCTCTGTTTCACTCTACAATTCGTTCTTTGACATCAAACTTCTATCTCTTATCGTTTTCTTGCAATTTTGATTTAAGATCATGAATTTGAAATAGTCATGGTAAGCACCTTTTTGCGCACTGTGCCGCACATTTAAATCAAAATTGCAAGAAAACGATATAGCATGAGGGCTGAGAGAGGACATCGAGTGCTTCAAAATGCGCCGCACAAGAGGCATACGTAGGACTGCTAAGATAGCCTCCATGGCCAAATGGCAGCGCGCGTTGGGCTGTTCGAGCCCACGTTTAGAAAGGGGTCACCGGTAAGGGCCGAGTCAGGTGGAGGCTCCACAGTCAGGTATCAGTTCGGTCGGCTCCAGAGGCACGTTCTCCTCTATTTGGCTAATTTGTGCCGCAGTCAGTAACTCCTTCTGGTGCTAGCTGATAAAACATGAGGCTTCAGCAGGTAAATCGCGTTACCCGCAGTTCTTGATTCTTGTAGAAGAGATAAGCGCGGGCGTGTTGGTTGACTCTGCCCGCTTTCCGAGGACAAAGGGAGTGGTGAACACCACTCGGAAAACTGGCTAAGTGCAATCATGCTACCTTGACAGATTCACAAAAGCGAGTCATCGATGGTCGTTGCTGCAGGCTACACAGCTGACCTTGAGGATACGATATGCGCTAGCTATTTAGCAATGCTTTCTTGGTGATTCCGAAGAGACGAATGGTTTGGCGGCCATGAGAATGTTTTTTAATAGGTCGAGCAGTGAGTATTCCCAGCTTTACTTTTGTTGTAGAAGACGATTTTAATCCCACACCACCAGAATCTTTCTGTTCAGGTTAAGCAGATTATCCCCCCTGGTTTGGAAGAAACAATAAAACAGGCAGGTACACGATCAGCTCTAAGCGCTCACTGAAGCAATTGTGGGTCATGATCGACGGTAAGCTGAAATTCGGAAGCCACGTGGAATATGTCTGCAAAAGGGCAAGCATGCCGATAATGGCATTGTCAAAGATAATGTCAAATAGCTCGAAAATAGTCTCAAGTAAGCTTGAGCGTAAGCGACAGTAGCGGTCTCAATACTACGGTATTGCACAACTGCATGGTCGAGTACGCTACCTAGTGGTCAACCGAAACATGAAATGACGCGAGAGTACCCACAGGCTCATGTGCCTCAGCGCACACCGCACAGTCTCGAAGGACGCGGTATGTGTGCTAGTGGACATGATGCCAATTGCGCAAGTGGTGGCACAGGATGAAGAGTGCTTCGAGTAACTGACAGCTATTGCGTTTGAATGTACGATATGACCAACAAACATCATTACTACAACTTTGTTACCAAGCAACTGTTAAGAGATATTAGTTTTGTCAAAATCACAACGCATTTCAACTTTCTTATTTGTATGTCATGGCTGTAGGTGTTCGCGTACACAGTTTTGTTCGGTCAACTTGACTCGCCGTTCCAGACCTTCACACAGGAATACAAGTGTTGCATCCGTAAAAAAATGGTGGCTCCAGAGAGGAGCAATCAAAGTAATTACTATATAAGTAAATTTTGAGTGAAGTGTAACTGAAAAAGAAAAATAAATCTAACATTCTAATTATTTTAGGTGATCTATAACGTAGAAATTTGTTGAAAACCTTAACGGCCATTGTCATCTTTGCATGAAGGAATACAGAAAACTGATCAAGAGTAGTGCAATCGTATTCAATTTAATCCGTTTGAAGTTTTTTTTACTTTCTTTAGTTATGGTACATAACAGTCATTCCTTGTCAATGAATCACAACTAGTGTTGTATACTGAATCAGTATTACTGATTTCCTATTTTCAGTAGAAACTATCATTTCTTCTTTTGGGATGTGGTTGGATGCTTTTGTTGGGAGAATATAGATATGAAAAATTTGGTGTCTCTTGTATGTAGGTAAAGACACCAAATTTTCCACAACCATATTCTCCCAATAAAAGCATCCAACCACATCGCAAAAGAAAAAAGAACAGCTCCAACTGAAAATGAGCAGGGTTTTTCGCAACATTTATTCCACACGCAAAGTGGGAATAAATAAATTCGATTGTAATTCCCCGGTGGGATTCGGACAAAAACCCGGCCAAAACTCTCCTGTGCTGTCGTGTGGTGGGATCCATACACAACGACTGCAACGACGACGACGACGACAACTAAAGCGAGGAGACAGTTGCGCAAAACTTTTATATTACTAGTAACAAGCAGCACACTATATTTGGTATGCACACAGAATCCCCCGCAGTCAGCTGGAACCCTTTTTCCTACGCCGAGCACAAAAATAAACCGGACAGCAGCTTGACGGGTTATGGAAAATGTCCTTTTTTTTCGGTATCGTCGCCCGAAAAAAAAATAGCAGCAGCTCCAGACAAAGCAAATGTAGATAGTTTGGTCCACTTGGTATGGCTAAATTGTTAACCGAATTGAAATGGGTGAAAAAATATGATTGCGCTGAGCATAGACGAAAGATATATGGCTGGGGTATCGAGATGTCAAACCTTGTTATGCATACATTTATTTTTGCTATTTAGATCTGGAGGTTTTGTAGCTGGTCCCACAAGCATTTTATCATGCTGTGGAATTTTGATACACAGGATCATTTGCATATTACTCAGAAACATTGGCTTTCGATGTACATATATATTAAATGTCATGCAGAAGGTACACTAACATTCTTTCATTTCTCAACTATTCGTATGCAAGTTCTGGAAGAATATTTAAAACAAATGGTATTTCGTAAAATTTTAAAAAATAAAAAAAAAACTTACTTTTTGAACGTTTGTACGGGTTGGATCACAGGTTATAAATTTTAGAAATAACCGTCGTAGAAACCGCCCGTGAGGTTACCCCCTGCTACCACCACCAGTTGTGCAACCAAGCAATCCATGATTTGGGAGCGCAACCAAGATGACAGCGATAGCAGAAATTATTGATTCATTCAGTTACGAGCTTTAGTGCAAGACACATCTTAATAAATAGTTAGAAGTCTACCACCTCGTTATTACTCGTAACAGTGGGCGGCGAGATTGCTGAATTTCTTCAAGATCAGTTTTTTCAATTTTTCAGGACCAGCCGAAGCACTCGAAAATGCCGCGCGGAGGAAATGATGAAGCCGTCGGTGATCAAGGCGAAGTTTCCAATCAAGCGATTATGAACAAGCTACTCCTGCTACTGGACCGGTTAACTACGAATCAAGCCGCTCCGGGTAATCTGCCTTCAAGAAACACGCCTGAACAGATCATCGAGTCGCTTTCCGCGACAATCAAGGAGTTTCACCATGATCCAGCCGCCGGAATGACGTTTGCAAGATGGTTCTCGAAGTATGAAGATTTATTCAGCGCTGACTGGAGAGAACTGGATGACGCAGCAAAAATTCGTCTGCTCCTGCGAAGTCTCAGCGTTCCGGTTCATGAAAAGTTTTTGAACTATCTCCTGCCACGACACCCACGGGACTTCACCTTCGAAGAAGTAGTGAAGAAACTCAAATCCGTCTTCGGACACCAGCAGTCCCAGTTCAATCAACGGTACGATTGCCTCAGGAAGAACGAAGCCGACGATTTCGTAACTTATGCTGGCATCGTCAACCGCCAGTGTGAGGACTTCGAACTCAACAAGCTGACCATCGACCAATTCAAGGGACTGATTTTCGTTTGCGGTCTTCAGTCATCCAAAGATGCGGACGTCAGGACAAGATTACTATCGAAGCTGGAAGCAGACACGGCAGCAACGGTAAACCTCGAGACTCTAGTCACCGAATGTCAGAGACTGTCGAATCTCAAACACGACACGGCTCTGGTGGAGAAGAAGCAACCATCTTCGTCGGTCCAGGCAGTTCGGCAACCAAGGCAGCCGAAATCCGCTGGTTCTCAACATTCAAGCGAGAAGACTCCTCGAACACCGTGCTGGCAATGTGGCGCCATGCATTTCGTCAAAAATTGTCCATGCTTCGCCAAGGTTTCCAAATCAGAAGCTACATCCGGCACCTCACCGAATGCCGTTCGTCAGAAGAAGAGAAGTGGCAAGAACCCAGGCAGACATCCAGCTCAGTCCAACCACATCCTTTCTGTCAACGCAGTAGCAGCACCAAGTCGTAAGTACGTCACTGCTCTCATCAACGATAAGCCGGCGCACCTCCAGCTGGACTGTGGTTCGGACATCACGATCGTCTCCGTTCAAACGTGGAAGAAGCTTGGATCACCATCAATCACCAATTCATCCCATCGTGCGAATACAGCTTCAGGCGCTGCACTTCCGCTGAAGGGGGAATTTCGATGTCGGATGACCATCAACAATGAATCCAGGACTGGTACTTGCTTTGTCACGTCGGTGAAGAACTTGAACCTCCTGGGACTGGATTTCATCGAAGCATTCGATCTGTGGAACAAACCGCTCGCTTCCATCTGCAATCAGGTAAATCAGCCCAGTTTCAATCCGGATTGTGGAAACCGATACCTCACTCGATACCCCGAAGTATTCAAGGACAAGTTGGGTCATTGCACGAGGACGAAGGTCAAGCTGTTCCTGAAACCACAGGCAAAGCCGGTGTTCCGCCCGAAGCGACCAGAAGGTTGATGAAGAGTTGGACCGTTTACAGAAGCTCAACATTATCACTCCAGTGGACTTCTCCGAATGGGCCGCACCAATTGTCGTTGTGAAGAAGCCAGGAGGAAAAGTTCGCATATGCGCTGATTATTCGACGGGACTGAATGCTGTTCTGGAACCACACCACTACCCTCTTCCGACACCCGATGACATCTTCAGCAAGCTGGCGGGTAGCAAGATCTTCAGTGTCATTGATCTCTCGGACACTTACCTGCAAGTTGAAGTCGACGATGAATCAAAGAAGCTCCTAACGATAAATACACATCGAGGATTGTTCCAGTTTAACCGGCTAGCTCCGGGTGTGAAATCCGCACCTGGTGCATTCCAACAATTGATGAGCAGTATGATCGCAGGATTAGAAGGAGTGGAATCATTCCTGGACGATTTCATCGTACACACCAAAACGGAGGCTGAACACGAAGAAACCTTGCAAGCTCTGTTCACGAGACTTCAGCAGTTTGGATTCAACTTACGGTTAGAGAAATGCAAATTCGGCCAAACCAGTATCAAGTTCATTGGCCACATTGTCGGTCCTGAAGGTATTCGTCCAGATTCTGCCAAAATCAGTGCGATTGTCCAGATGCCCCGTCCCACCGATGTCAATCAAGTCAGATCATTCCTAGGAGCAGTCAACATCTACGGCAAGTTCGTCAGAGAAATGCACCAACTGCGTCGACCGTTGGACAACTTGTTGAAGAAGGACAGTAAATTCGTTTGGAGTCCACAGTGTCAAGAAGCTTTCATCAACATCAAGAAAGTGTTCCAATCCGATCTGCTGTTAACCCACTACAACCCCAGTTTGGACATCATCGTAGCCGGAGACGCCTCGAAGACTGGAATCGGTGCCGTAATCATGCATCAGTTTCCTGACGGCCAAATCAAAGCTTTTGCACACGCATCAAGAACGCTAACGCAATCGGAACAGAACTACAGTCAAATGGAGAAAGAAGCACTCGCTCTGGTGTTCGCAGTGCCCAAATTTCGACGCATGCTGCTGGGTTGCCATTTCAACCTCCAGACCGATCACCAACCGCTCCTGAAGATATTCGGATCCAAGAAAGGAATTCCACTCCACACCGCTAATCGTCTCCAGAGATGGGCACTTACACTACTCGGATTTGATTTTGCTGTGGAATACATCCCTACTGACCAGTTTGGGCACGCAGACGTCCTCTCCCGGTTAATCAACAATCATGAGAAACCAGATGAAGAAGTTGTAGTTGCTGCAGTCGGCATCGAAGAGGAAATGGACAGTACACTTTGTGACACGTTCAACAACCTTCCAGTCACGTTCGAAATGGTTCGTTCTGCCACGAAGAAGGACAAGTTTTTGCAGCAGGTTGTCGCGTACATCAACACTGGTTGGCCGTCCATCAAGCAAATTTCGGATCCGGACCTCAAGACGTTCCATTCCCGGCGAGAATCACTATCGACCGTTAAGGATTGTATCATGTTCAGTGACCGAATCGTTGTGCCAGCTGTATTCCGTTCCCGGATTTTGAAGCAACTTCACCGTGGTCACCCTGGCATTGAGCGGATGAAGTCAGTTGCGCGCAGTATCGTTTATTGGCCTGGAATTGATGAAGACATTCAAGATTTCGTTCGACGTTGTTCCATATGTGCCAGTGCAGCGAAGTCGCCACCACAAGTCCAGCCTCAACCGTGGTCCAAAGCGGAAGGTCCCTGGAAACGGATTCATCTGGACTACGCCGGACCGATCGATGGGATGTCATATCTGGTCATCGTCGATTCCTTCAGCAAGTGGCCAGAAATTTTCCAAACACGATCAACGACAGCGAGTTCGACTATCGGAATTTTGAGGGAAACTTTTGCAAGATTCGGAGTTTCTGATACCATAGTTTCGGACAATGGAAGCCAATTTTGCAGTAGCGAGTTCCAGCAGTTCTGTGAATATTCCGGTATCATCCACATCCGTACCGCTCCTTATCATCCACAGTCAAATGGACAGGCGGAGCGCTTCGTGGACACCCTCAAGCGTTCACTGCGTAAAATCACAGACGGGGAAAACATACCATCAGCCGATGCACTACAGACGTTCCTCCAAGTGTATCGTTCAACGCCTAGTACTGTTTTGGAAGGAAAATCTCCAGCAGAAGTTATGTTTGGTCGACCGATGAAGACTACTCTTGATTTGTTACGACCAACTAAGCCTCCATCAAGATCAACCGTACAGCAGTCCTCCGTATCAACTTTAACAGCTGGTGCAGTCGTCTATGCAAAAGTCCACAAGAATGCATCAAACTGGAAATGGCAGCCTGGAACAATCATCGAAGCAGTTGGAAACGTTAATTACAATGTTCTTCTGGATGAAGTCTCAGGTCGTCGGAAGCTGATCCGGATTCATGCAAACCAGTTACGTCTAAGGTACAGTGATGTCACGCAGCAGTCAAATCGAGTGTCGTTACCCTTGGATATCCTCATTGAAAATTTCGGATTAACAACTCCAACTCCACCGAATCCTGAACCAACTACAACTTCAAATCACAGTCAAGCAGTTCCATATGATGATTCGTTTGACAGCCTAGATGAGACCATGAGGACCGCTACACCGACTTTATTTGCATCAACGCCAGTAGTGATTCCTCAGCAAAATTATGAAGATACACCGCGCCCAGCAAGATGTTCCAGAGTACCCAGACGATTGGAGGACTACATCCGGTACTGAAATAAAGGGGGAGATGCTACCACCACCAGTTGTGCAACCAAGCAATCCATGATTTGGGAGCGCAACCAAGATGACAGCGGTAGCAGAAATTATTGATTCATTCAGTTACGAGCTTTAGTGCAAGACACATCTTAATAAATAGTTAGAAGTCTACCACCTCGTTATTACTCGTAACACCCCACAGCTAACACAAAGTCTTAGGCAGCATCCATTTATTACGTAACGCTAAAATCGACAATTCTTGACTCCCCTCCCCCTCCTTAACGCTTAAAAAAAAAAAGAAAAAAAAAAGCGTTACGTAATTTGTGGATGGCGCCTTATATGATGTTGAATAGGATGCCAAAGTGGAGGCCATATGCGTACTTGCTTCCATTTAACCGCATGTAAACAATCTCAGGTAAACAGCAGTGCACAATGGGCAAAAGTGTTGTTGTTTTCTCAATTTCTTGAAACATAAACAACATAGTTATCCAAAGTTTTGCTCAAACAGTATCAAATTAGGCAAGGAATCATAATACCCACGCTTTTAGCACCATTTCATTGCAGAAACGGAAAACTTCCCTTCTCACCATACTAAAATTCAGGTCATTACTACAAATCTAGTACTACACCGAACGTGCCCCATTGTTGTTATATTTTTAATTTTATTTTTTTTTTTCATGGAATATTTTTTTCGTGTGATTTAAGGGAAAATAATTTTAGAGTGTATTCGACTCCCTTTAACTATTAAACTAGCATAGAAAGTTTTGGGAAAAATTTAAAATATGTTAATACGAAATAAACAATTACTTCTAAAAGATGACTAAAACATCATTTTTCAATGATTTTTAAAGAATGTAAATTCGCTTTAAAATACACCAAAAACCATTATGAGATATACAGAACAATCCTAAATAGGGTATATGGATCATTCCTTGGCCTAATTTGCAAACCGCCTTGACAATTTTGACCATAACTCATGAATTAATAGCATTAGAAATAATATGTTGACCCTATTACGCCCTCTAGGCAATGCATGTTTCACCAATTGGAAGTAAACTAACGTAAATATTCAAGAATTTACTTAACTAAGTTGAAAAGATTTGATGTGATGGTATGCAACGTTGGTCTATGGTACAAAAATTGGCCTATTAGTGGATACAACGTTGGCCTATTGCTTTCCATGCACTAGAACCACTTATTATCTCATTTTTTCAATATTTCTGCTGAGGTATTATCTCTGTTTGTTCACCAATCATACTTTCAAATTACATTTTCGGAGCCAAATTTTCAAAAACTATAAATAAATCACTTAAACTAAAGTTCTTTCTTTTTTAGTAACGAAAACAATGCAACCCGATTATTGTGTTATATTTTTACAGTCACCGCACACAAAATATATTTTTCTGTTCGTTCTGTCTGGTTCTTACGCAAGCAATGTTGTTGGCGTGACTTTATCGGTGTTTTTGACGTCACTTTACTGATGGGCCAAGATTTGGGTACATAGTGAAATAAATGTCCTCAATATTCGGCCCACATGTAATTTGTAAAATAGTTATTATTCGTTGAAAACAAACATACAAATTCAAACTAGCATCTTTGACCGTCGCATCAAATGTTCAGTTATTGAAAAGGCAATTCGGAATATTCCAGAATGATGCCATTTATGATCATGTGTATAGCCTACCCACTAAGCCGAAGAATCATGGCGTCTACAAAAGCTAAACAAAGTGACATTTTCATTCAATTTTAATGTTCCAAAGTGCTAAAATTGAATCGAAATGTTACAGTTGTTTGGCGCAAAGCTTTTCCGATATCCAGTTCGGCATGTTTGTTTGAGTTTTGAGTTAACGTTAAGATAGGCCGAACGAGGGGACTATGTCAACGAAGCATCCCGATACCCTATCAGCCAAAAATTTTAAAAAATCCACGAAACAATAATTACAAAAATGCTGAAACTATACCCCGTCTAAAGACGGGGTTGGGTATTAAAGGGTTAATCGTCGAGGCGAACAACAAGACGAAGCAAGACACTGTGCTTCTCAGGATAATGATGGAGGACCGGAAGTTGAAGGAGTTGGGTGAAAACGCGACGAAGATCAGACGTGCCCAAAAAGGGGTGATGCTGTTTCAGCTCAAGAAGGATCCCTCGGTTAAGAGCTTAGAGTACAGGGAGCTCATTGCGAAATCCTTGGGTAACGAGGCCACCGTGAGAGCTCTTTCGCAGGAGGCAGTGATCAAGGTCAAAGATGTGGACGAAATTACGACTGAGAAAGAGCTGAGGAACGCGTTGACCGAGTAAATGCAACCTTGAAGTACCGGTGATAATCCGAATAAGGAGCCCAAAGGGCGGCAATCCGCCTGTCAGTAGATGCGGCCAACAAGCTGGTGAAAATCGGCAAGATCAAAGTCGGACTCCACAAGTCACCAAGCAAATGGAAAGGTGTTTTAGGTACAAACTGCAACGGTCCAGACAAATGCAAACGGTGCTGGAAATGTGGCGAAAAACGGGCACATTGCTTGAGACTGCACAAAGCAACCCAAGGACATGCTATGCAAACCGGATAAAGAAAATGAGCATACGACGGGAGGATGACGGAAGGCTATAAATGCCCGGCCTACAAAAAGAGGATAGCAGGTAGCAACAATGATGCAGATGATACAAATAAATCCGAACATTGCAACACCGCACAGCAACTGTTGTGGCAGCACGTGTGGCAGTCGACAACAGAGATAAAGTGTAATTGTTGCGACTGTGCTGAGCCGTGTCAGCTTCCCCCAGAGGACGGCAATGATCTTCGTATGTAACTGCTATGCGCCTCCAAGATGAACAGAGAAGCAATACAACCGAGCAGAGAGCACGAACTGATGCCGTCAGAGAAGAGCAGGCCGTGAAGCTAGAGCTGCCTTCAAACGAGATATCAAGCAGAACAAGGCGAACTGTTACAAGAAGCGATGCCAGGAAGTCGACACTTACCCCTGGGGAAATGCCTACCACATCGTAATGGCAAAACTGAAAGTCCCAATGCCACCAGTTGACCCAAACTAACTAAAGGGTATCGTGGAGAGTATATTTCCAAGGCACGATACAACAACGTGGCCATTTACGGCGTATAGCCAAGACGATGCAGAATCTACTACAAATCGATTAGTCTCCAATGTCAAGCTCGTCACCGCAGCGGAAGCCCATCCCGGTCCGGATGGGGTTCCTAACGTGGCATTAAAGGCAGCGATCCAGATATGTTCAGGTTAGATTTGCAGAAATGTGCGGAGGAAGGTAATTTTCCGGACACATTGAAGGTCTAAAAACTAGTGCTACTGCCAAAGAGGATCATCCTTAACAGGTTGACGGATTGTGTCAAAAATGAGAGAGGGTTCCGCAAGGGAAAATCGACGGTGAATGCAGTCGTTGAGAAGGCTGAGAAAGCGCTCAAGAAGAAGCGTAGAGGAGATCGGTACTGTGCCGTGGTAACGACAGCTACGACTGTTGTTGCACTGTTGCATAATATGTGGGCTCCCGACTACCAGTGTAGGATTTTAAGGAGCTAACGGTATCAATGCTTATGACGAAGTCAGTCAATACCGTCGAAGGTTGGATGAATGCTGCAGATAGCCCATCACAAGACAGAAGTGGTTGTTGTTGTCAGTAACTGCAAAGCGGTCCAAAGGATGGAAATCACGATTGGAGAGCAAGCAATTGCATTATAACCTGGGCGTCATGGTGGACGACCGCCTAACTAAACTTAAACGCACACGTCGACTACGACTGCAACGAAGACGCTCAATACAGTAGCATGGATTATGCCAAACGTGGGCGGTCCAAGAAGTGACAAGTGTTGCAACCTCAATACTTAAGTATGAAGTGCCAACTCTAGGAAGCTGAACATTGTAATGTGATCCGGGTCATGGCTACGCGAGTCGCGATCGCTTACAGAATGATCTCGTCGGAGGCTGTACTCGTTATCGCTGCGATGATGCCCATCTGCATCACCCTAGAGGAAGATGTCAAGTTTTATCAGCAGAGGAACGCTAGGAATGCGGGAGCAGCTGTTAGAAAGGGCTCGTTGGCTAAGTGACAGCAAGAGTGAGACAATGCGACGAACGGAAGGTTGACCCACCGACTGATCCCAAACGTGTCAGCGTGGGTAAACTTCCATTTGACGCAGTTTCTGTCCGGGCGACTTCTCCTCTTTGCCCGGAGTGTGCAAACTGTGGGGTATGAACAAAGCTGAGTAGCATTCCCCATGCGTGTATTTCCCCTAGCAAGCATCAGTGACAGCCAGCACCATGACGGGGTCGTCGTCAGTGTGATGCTGCCTCATTGACGAGTGGACTGTTGGCGGAGCAAGTCGCCATCACCGTGAGGTTCCGTATTATGCCAAGTGATTCTACGGCAGTTTGCTAAGATGGCTGGGAACGGATTGTTCCTGTGAGTTGCCCGGCATTCACACAAACGTCGACGAAACACCGGAACACGTCGTCTTTGAATGTCCTAGGTTCACAGATATGCGCGGCGTAACAGAATATGTGTCGTGGCGAAGACGCGTGGAACGTTGTCGACAGAGCAGTAATACACTGAGGCAAAAACACTTTGGAATTTCAAAAGTCGTAACTTATGAACGGATGATTTTTCAGTTTCAAAACACGCTTATTGATTTCATAGAATTGTGCACGCGTTTCATACCTACAACTTATGATTGTTATAAGCGGCATGGTTGTGAAATAGTTATTTATGCAACAAGTTGCAAAATGATGGTTTTTTCAGCACGAGTCGTACATTTATCCAACGAGGCTTGCCGAGTTGGATAAATACGACGAGTGATGAAAAAATCGAGTTTTGCAACGAGTTGCATACAAAGTTTTTTGTAATTGCGAAAAATACCCAATCAGTACATTATTTTCATGCTACACGAACATGTATCAAGAGAACCACGTGTCTGCACTCATGCGCGTCAGCGTGGTGCTTTTGTTCGATCAGGTAGGCTATGATAGGTCAGAAATTTTCAAGGGCCCGTCGTCGTCGTTTCACAGCATGGGCAAGAGCAAATGTAGCTTCAGCTGCTGTTTCTACACCTGCCCTGCAGTCCTAATCCAAATCAGAATAAGTAGTCCTCATTCGGATTCGAGCTGTCCAGAGGATGTAGAAGCAGCAGCTGTGTCTACAGTAGCCGCGAAAGCGTTCGAGAAGTGGGTTTGGCAAAGGTGCCGAAAAGTGCTACTTTTCAGCACTCTTAAGAGTGCCGAAAAGTAATACTTTTCGGCACTTTTGTTTTAGCGAAGAAAAGTGGGCCGTTTTATCATAGTAACCGCGAGTGAAAAGTAGGCGAAAATGCAACGCAATTACAAAAAAGTTATAATTGAAATCTATGAAAATCGTCATAGCGAGGTTATGGATTCCAGAGCTGCGTCTTAGACGAAAAGGCATTACTTACTCACAGACCTGTTTTGAAATTACTGGACACAAAATCAAATTGAATGAAATTCTCAAGTATCCACACATACTGCCTCCAAATCTACAATGGAATTACGTAAGTAAAACGATCGTTCTCTCTTAATTGATTCTAACGTTTTGATAGAAGTGACAGAAAACAAGTTTGACTGCCCTTTTTCTCATCGCAGAACGCTAACCACCCGTGCAAACTTTCATCATCAAACGCAAGTCGAAGTACAGTCAAACACGCTTCTTATCGCTTTATTTCAAATAATCGGTTAAGAGAAATCGATCATTTTACTCACGCGGTAATTCAAGACACATGACATGATTTAGTATAGAATTAATCAAGGAATTCATTCATCAAAAACTATAGAGTAGAATACGAATTTTATTTCTTTTGGGACATGACATTCATAATTTATAATTTTGATTTCCATACATATTAATAAATGAAATCAATAAGAGAAACACACAATAGTTATAATTTTAATCGTATGATGTTTTCGAGCGAAACTTATGATTTTGGTAAGTGCTTGGACATGGAATTTTCTCCTCTTCAATCATAAGTGAAATTTATGACTTTCAACAATAATCGTAGTGTCGCCAAATCATAAGGGAATCTTACTTTCTTCCTAAGTTTTTTTGCCTCAGGGTAGGGAAGGGATGCTGTCCACGCTGCAGAGGAAGTGGCGCGAAGACCGAGTCGTCCGTAACGGGTACCTTACTGATTGGGATAGAAACGCCGGTGTCGAGAGAACTTCCACCGTCGGGGTCTTTCTCTGCCGGAGTTGGCTAGATCCCCCGCAGGGGGCTAGACCGAGTAAACCGCGAAAAAGCACCGGAGATTGATCGTCGGGGCGTCTATGAAATGGAAGCCAGTCTCCAACCGGATTCTCAGAATCGACCTCGGTACCTATGCGGGAAGAAACGGTTTCGGAAGATCTTCCGTTGTCAGGGAAAATTCACCGCCGGGAACTATTCCAGTAGTGCGCTTAAAGATGGAGCGTCAAATGGCGCACGGTCTAGTTGACCTGCTTCGCTGGAAAATTCTGCAGGAACGGCGAGCGATAGCAACCGTATAACATCGCTAAACCATTAGACTATAATGTTCAATCAACGTTCTCCGACAAGATAATCATGTACCACGATCTAGCGGAGGAGTTGAAGCAGATGTGACACCTGGAGGAAATCCGTATAGTTCCGGTTGTCTTCTCGGTAACCGGAGTTGTCCCTAAATCTCTCCTAATGTCCCTAGACGAGCTAGAATTGAAGCAGAACCTGAATAGAATCCTTCAAGCGACGATTCTTGGAACCTGTAGTATGGTTAGGCGGTTCCTGAATCATCACAACTGACAGTACATCCGAAGCAGACTCATTAGGATATAAGTAAAACCGGCTAATGAGATCCACAGAGCCTAATCCCCATTGGCATTCCGATTGCCCGGGGTAGGTGATAGTTTCTAGCATTTTTTGCTGAGAAGTGCCAAAACTCTATAATAATAATAATAATAATTTTTATAATCATAATGTCCCAATTTTAAAATATTGGAAATTCTAGGCAACTCCATAGGCGAAACTACTGGGGGTAACGGGGGTGCCACGAACCCCCTAGAATTGTGATGCATTGCTGTGAGATATGGGGCGATACATGACGAATGGATGAACTAGTGAATATTTGTTTTTGTTTGCACCCCCTGGCAAAAATCCGTAGTTTCGCCCATGTGCAACTCATTAGTATTATGCCAGAGAGGGAATGAATGAGCATAATCATTATCATACATATGTATTATTGTTGTTGGATCCTCTGAAGTTGCTTTTTCTGGCATTGTAACAGCTTGACGATATTAGGGCTGAATAGAACCAGTTTGAAGCCTTGTATTGAAACTGATGTGTACTCCATGAACATTGTTGAAGTACAAAAATATGCTGTACTTCACATTCAAAATGAAAACATCCTTCAACTCTCAAGGGCTTGCTATGGATGTACATCAACTCTGCATCATCATATTCAAACTCTATCCCAAATCTCCAATCCCAATACAATGCAACCAAACCATACCGTAATAACACCCCCTCTGACAACACTTTCCCCGAATTATTATGAATCATAACAAATCCAGTCTGGTTTTGGTCTGCGGAACGGCGACGAATATGTTAATTTAATGCACATTTTACGAGGCCATAAGCTTGGCATTCCTTCTCCACCTCAATTTAGGTTTGAAGTATATGAATGTATCTGCACTGACTCTGGTAGGATTATTTCGCCACGAAGCGACCTAATAGAAAGGCAAAATTCCTTTTCAGAAAATGACAAAGACGGTGACTATATTTTCCTCGTATTGTGATGCTTAAATACATTCACGAAATGTGCATTATGTGAGAGCTCATGTCGTCGAACTACAGAAGGTTGTTTCATTTCGATCATAGAATAAGAAAAGTTTTGGATAAACGTATCAAAATCAATGATAGTTATTAGAACGCTTGAACCAACCAAGAAATTCAGATGAATTCGATAAAATTTTTGCTGCCTTCAAATATTCAAATAAATCGCACGTTTCAGTCACTAGAAAACGTATTTCCACAGCCAGCCTGTCAACGAACCTCTATAATTCATTCCCTCGAACTGTTTCCTTGCACGGTTCAAAGTGGCACTGAAGCTGCCAGCGGTAGACATGCGTCTTTTAGCGGGTCCAGTGAAAACGTGCACAATAAACCACCCACAACGTTTTGCGCAGGCTCGCCTTTACTCCCCTCAACTGCTCGAGGGCAGGGCTTCCCCTTCAGTGGGATGCCCGACCAAAATATGGTTTCATTTATATGTTATTCTAATGGTTGATTAAAAACTAAAACTGCTCGTGCTCAACCCGGGAATATGAAGGTCCCTGGAAACATAGGTAATAGCAGAAGCTGAGAGACATGAATCAGGGAAGCTGAGTCGTAGATAAATAGAAAAACTAAGCATCACGTGGTTGATTAACCTGAGGACCTAAGAGGCACTTTCTGTGTGCATCGGGATGTAGCACTAAAAAAAGGTTCCAAATACTAATTTGCAGAAATATCGAATATGCCCGCAAAGTAAATGAACCGGTTCATAATGCAACCTTTTTCTGTATGTTGATGACATTCTCCTGGTGTCCAACCTCATCTCACTCTTCTTTCAGTACTGAGCACCCATGGTGGTGGAGAGGGCCAAATTGAAAGATCTTCATCCTGAGCGTTTGCCAGCCATCGCCTTGACCTGTGGCCAGGTCAAATTTATGTCGAACACATGCCACAAAGGAGTGTCGACAGCGCAAGTTTTTGGTTGTACAGGAGCTACATTCATGTAGTTTGGCAAAATAACTTGAAAATGACTCATGTACAACCCTTACCGACACTTTTTTGTAACATGTGTGCTAAGGTGGCCTACACTTTTATGGAAAACAAAAATTTTGAAAAATGCCAAGTCTTACCTCTTGAATCAGTTGTTTTGAACTCCCAGAAGCTACGTTCAAAATTTGAGAAAAATCGATTTAGCCTATGGGGGCGCTCAACAAGCTTGAAGTTTGTATGGAAAATATTGGCCAAATGTATGCAGAAATCTTAAGTTAAGAAATCTGTAAGCGTTAAATATTCAAACCCTTTGATATTTTTGTAGGTGACTATATGCCAAACAACTTTGTCGAAGACCACAAAGTGATCCAACGTCTGTGAAAAAAGTTATACCCTAGGTAAAGTGAAATGAAACATTATTGATATTTTTCCTGTACATGTAAAGAAATAATATCAATAATGAAATCTCAATACTTTGCCTCACTTTGCCTAGGGTATAACTTTTTTCATAGACGTTGGATCACTTTGCGGTCTTCGACAATATTGTTCAGTATATAGTCACCTACAAAAATACCAAAGGGTTTGAATATTTAACGCTTACAACGACACCTAGCGGCAAAATCTGGAAACTTAAGACTTCTACATACATTTGGACATGATTTCCCATACAAACTTTAAGCTCGTTGAGCGCCCCCTTAGGCTTTATCGATTTTGCTCAAATTTTGAACTTAGCTTCTGGGAGTCCAAACAAACTGATTAAGGAGGTAAGACTTGGCTTTTTTTTTATTTTTGTTTTTCATAAAGTGTGGGCCACCCTAATATATGCTGCTTGGGTTTGTTTCGTAGTTCAGGCTGCGTCGCCATGAGCCTCTGGGTCTGCTTTGCTGTCTGCACCTATGTCGATCTTGGTGCCACCACCGGCCACCATTTGGCCATCAAGATATTGTAAGCTTTGCACATTCTCCACTGCTTGCCTAGCTACCGTGAAGCTGGAAGGGTTAACCGTGCTTATATCCAAGGATTTGGTCTTGTTGACGTTGATGGTGAGACCTGCCGCCGAGGAGCGATCGGCAAGATCATCAAGCGTACTCTGCATATCAGAGCGCTGCAGTGCTGTGAATGTATGGAACGGCAGGACAATAATCATAGTTGCATACATGATGGGCTGCAAAACGGTGAGCCGAAAAGGAGAGCGTCCAACATAGCTCTAGTCCTCACAAGTTCCTACCTCAAGCGATGACAAAGACCGCCAGCTAAGAGTTGTATGCTTAGCTGGTAGTGCAGCCTGGGCCCTGTTGTCCTTCTGACTTCAGCTAGATTGAGGAGGTACGACCCGAGCGTCTGTTCACCAAGGAGGTGCGGCTCAAACAGCGTCTGTTCTGGCATTCAGCGGCTGAGTATGAAATGCTCCTCCACACCGGAAGCTATACCTAAGGTGACAACCCCACCACGGTGGATGCGGGACTTTAGACCAACAATCTACTGTTTCCGAAACCCAAACACCGTTACAGAAACCGTAAATGAAAGATTACGGACTGATTCAACAGCAATGGCTTTTAGCGCGAAACAACGGACAAGAATTGGAACTTAGAATGTATTAACCCTGACCCAGCTAGGAAAACTGGCACAACTAGCCAATGAGGCATGCCGTATGTAGCTTGAGATCCTGGGATCCCCGCCACCGTGGAGCTGGTTTCCTGCTCAGCACTCACGCCCACGCTGCGCTCATGAAGTGGGAACCTATTAATGAGAGGATAATTGTGGCCAAATTCAGAACACGGGTTCGAAACCTTACCATGATTCAATGAACCAATGCTGACGAATTGCAAACAAAGAGATTTTTTACAGTCAACTGAATACTGTCGTGGACAAGATTGCGAAAGGTGATGTTAAGATCCTCATGGGCGACTTCAACACGAAGGTTGGCTCCGACAATTCGAACTATGAGCACGTCATGGGACGCCATGGTCTCGGAGAAATGAGCGAGGGCGGTGAGTTGCTTGCAGAGTTTTGTAGCAACATTCACATGGTGATTGAGGGATCGCTATTGCCCCATCAATTCAACCAAAAATGAAAACGGAGCCTTCTTTATGTGCGGAACAATCGTAGCGCCGACATTGCGTTCGACCTTTATCTTCTAATCGGTGAGATCCGGCTGCGCATTGCAGGGATCCATCGATAGGAGGAGAAAATCTGGCGCCGGTTCAACACACGCCGACTGGAAGATGCTGCGGTGAAAAGATCCTGGAGGATCCTGAAAAGGAGCTGGAGAACCGTGCTGCGGATATTCCGGAAGGTGGAAGCGTAGAAGATCAATGGAGCGCCATCAAGAACGCCTTCATTGCCATCTGGATTAGCTACGCACCCAGAAAAAGCAGTGGATCACAGATGACACCTGGATTGAGGAGCGAAAGAACGCCATAGCCGCGATGGAGGGAGCGAAAACACAAGGAGCAAGCCGTACCCCGTCAGCACTATTCGGCTCTTCAGAAGGAAGTGAAGCGCTCATGTAGGCGGGACAAAAGGGCGTGGGCGGACTCCCTAGCCTCAAATACTGGCGACATTCGTCTACTCTACGATGTCTCACGTCGCCTTAGTGGGGCTCAAATGAATGCTACGATGTCCGTGAAAGACACGTCTGGTCATAGACCGACCCGGCTTACCAGCTGAAACGCCGGTTCGAGCACTTTGGGAACCTTTTCCAAGTGTCGGTTGCGCCACCAACAACCTCAGCATGATCCGCCAATGGTTCGATGCATCAACCGAGTCAACACCGAAGCTCCATCATTGTAGGAGATAGAAACAGCCATCCGTACCATGAAATCGAACAGGGCCCCGAGGGTCGATCGCATATCAGACGAAATGCTCAAAGCTGAGCTCGTTGTATGCGAGGCGTCTTAGTAAAGATGAACTGACTGTATCCGATAATTGGCGGGGTATCATGTTGCTGTGCATCGTTCTCAAAGTCCTCTGCAATGTGATTCTTAAACGGATACAAGAGAAGATTGACGCAACTCTACAGCTGCAGCGAGCAGAATTCCGTGTCGGACGATTCTGTGTTAACCATATTGTCACGCTCCGTATTCTCTTGAAGCAAATCAATAAATTCCTCGGCGGCAGGTCAACGTCAATAAGACCAAATCGTTGGATGTAAACACGGTCAACCCTTCCAGTTTAACGGTAGTTGGGCTAGCAGCGGAGAATGTTAAAAACTTCCACCGATCAAGAAAGCGAGGGCTGCCTTTGAGAATTTAACCTTCTTCGGTCATTGAACAAAAGTTACGAATAATACATTGGGGTCATTATGACCCAGAAATTCAAACTCTTATAGAATGACGACTTTTGTACCAATTCAAATGACCAATGCCTTATTTGAAAGGTAATTTCGTCAAGAATGTGTTGATATGTTGAAACAGTGGTTCCGGGAACATTGGCCACCGGTAATCTGTTACACAGAGCCAGAGCAGTAGCGTGCGGTTGGCCAGGTTGGCCCCCGCCAAGGGCGCCAGCCTCAGAGGGGCGCCGAAATGGCTAAGGCTAAAGAGGCTAAAAAGAAACAGGGTGATCAGAATCCAAGTAACAAAATTAATTTTATCATGTTTTTGAAGTATTCTTCAACACCTATTCTTTAAAACCATGCATAAACCAAATTGCTCTGCAAAACAACATCAACTCAACCATAAACCCGCCATAAGACCAAAGAGGCCCATCCTTAGATGCTCTTGGAGAGTTGTTTTTAAATTTCTCTTAAAACTTGTTGTACTTCCCAAGTTGTCCTCAAGGCGAATTGCTCTCTACTTGTAGAATTCTTCAAGTGCACGATAAAACGATAATAAATTTGTCAGTGTTGTTGCAGATGCAGCTTTTATGTTGACAGAAAAGTTTGGTGAATTAAATTGAAATTAAAAACACAATGAAAATGACACATTATTGTAATCGGGAATAATTTAATACACAAATTGGAAATATTTCCGTGGCGTAACAAGGATGCCAAATGCCAAGCAAAATTCATCGTATATATGTTGCAAGGTACTTCCAAAAATTGCAACGCGCTTCCATTATAACGCACTAATAAAATATTTAAAACTATTATTCCTGGTCATGCGAACATTGCTCATGAGTTTTCTCAACATGGCTTCCGAAATCTAGGCCGGTGGTCGGTCCATCATCGATGGTTTTAATAAACATCACCATAAGATCGTCTTAAATTTCTTTCAACTCATGCCAGAGCTAAAAGCATAACTCAAGAATACTAGGATTTATAACGTTCTCAATGCAGCCTGGTTGGCCTCCATCGAGAACGTCTTAAATTTATTTTTTTCTTAAGCAAGAGTAAGAAGTTTTACTCAAGAGTACTCAGGTTTATAACGTTCTTGATGTAGGTTTATGCAAACTTCGCCGAGAACGTCATAAATCATGTACACCAAATTGTAAACAAACAACAAGTTATCGCTCCGCGGTGGATTTTGTGAATCTCGTCCGATTAATTTAATTATCAGCCCGGTAACGTTGCCAACCAGGCAGACCTTTTCCGATAACCGGCCTTGATCCGGTGCAGTGCCTCATTCCTTCGGTCAGCACGTCCAACAGGTAAGCAGTTGTTAATTTTGAAGATCGATGATTGGAACTCCCCTTGCACGGGAATCGACGTCCTGGATGACCATACCCACCTCATTTCGGATGCTGCAACCGGAGGAACTTGGCACTGCATCGCGTCGCGGTTGGGTTTCCGGGTAGGTGTTCTTGATTGGCAGTAATAATGGAACGATGAGAATCAAAATCTGATGCTTGATTTTTTCTTGTATTTTTCATGTACCAAACCCAAGTAACACAACTATGTAGTATTATAATAGTTTAAAATTCACGTTTCATACACAGTCGGTTGTTCATTTCCTGTATTATTAACTTAATACTGAACACTTATATAAGCAAAACAGCGCAAAAAATGGCGGCTTATAAAACATCTTACAAGTTATTTAAGATGAATCCTAATACACTTATAATCCTCCCAATATAAGGTACCCCGGGGCAAGTGGGACCTAAAAAAATGCTAGTTTGGTTTGCCAAGCGTGGTCAGCCAAGTGGTCAAGCCAAAAAAATTCTAAACATAAATAATTTTATAATTCCAATGGTTCTGAAAGACATTTTTGGTATATTTCTTCTCATTAACGGACATTGAAACTGTTTCAAAAATTTTAAATTCTGTATATTATGCATATTATGAAAAGTGGAACAGATCTTCATTTACACCGTATCACGGGGCAAGTGGGACCTATTCGGAATTTTTGTACAAATGGCTTAATAAAGTTGCTGCATATATGTAATGTAGCATAAATGATAGATATATTATGCGAATAACTATGTTTAGCGATTTATGTTGGAAAAGTTTTGAGGTATCGTGCATAAATTACGTAACACACTGAGAAAAAAAAATGATAAAACTCTAGCAGCTCGTACAAAACAAATTTATTTTATTTATACAAAAACCGCCCTAAGGTTAAATGCCGAAAGATTTCCAAACTTGCTTTTCATATTACGTTGTTGATGAAACTCGCCAAAATATTTTTTCAAGATTTAAAAATGTTATGTTTACCCTAACATAATTTAACGATCATTAAATAAAGATTTTTAAATCGTGAACTTTGAATAAGTCGTTTTCCAATTTTTTCATACTCTATGGCCGGTTACTTAATATTCAGAAAAAACTCATGGAGCAAAAAACGAAAAAAATAATGGAATTTGAAAAAATATGAAAAATAGATGATTTTGGTTCTACCCAAGACTTAACCATTTTAAATAATAGCTTCATCATCAGAATAGAAGTAATTAAGTGTAATTCAACGATTGTTTACTTAAGACGCCGATTTTTACTTCACTTTTGTGTAAATTTCGACTTAGGCTGAATAAAGCGAGATCAAACTATGAAGTTGTGTTTGTTTACTCTCATAGGTCTCACTTGCCCCAGATGCTGAAATGCACTGGGGCAAGTCAGAGCAGTTAACTAAAGGTAATAAATAAAAATAAATTACAGCTTTTTCCCCTAAGATAATGTGCAAGCACTCCAAAGATTATCCTGAAACCGATAAAGTTTTACTTTATTTGTTATTTTATTTTTAAACGACGAATGTAGTAGAGTACGTTAATCTCACTTAGTAAATTGAAAATTACATATGATCAACAATAACATATAGTGAGAACAATAGCAATTTTTGAATTCAAAGTATCCGTTGGTGTGATACCAATGTTTTCTATGAAGAATGTTTGCCTTAAAACTAAAAAATAAAAAAATATAGCTGTAGGTCTCACTTGCCCGAATTCTCACTTGCCCCAGGGTACCTTACGTCTGAACCAACTCTCTAATATTGCATTTTCTTTTTTCTTACTCACTCTCCTAAACATACACAAGAAAGAAATAGATAGAAGAGGGAGCATTTTGCCTACTCTTTCATCTCGCTTATTCACCTACATGTTTAGGAGAGTGAGTAAGCAAAAAGAAAAAGCTAGCTCCGCTAATGGTTCTGGACCATTTAGAAGGGTACTGTCTTCGGTAAAGTTGCTCAGAAGACTAAAAGCTTTCGCATATAAAACAATTTAGTTCGAGAGTTGCTCACTACGTGGCTCTACTATTCTTGGGAGCTTCCAGTTCAGTCTAAACGTCATATATCTCGCGTCGTGGACCACTTAGAAGGATACTGTCTTCGGCAAAGTTGTTCAGAAGACTAATAGCTTTCGCATAGAAAATAATTTATTCGAGAATCACTCACTACGTGGCACTAGTGTTCTTGTGAGCTCCAGTTTAGTCTAAACGTTGTATATCTCGCATTATGAATCATTTAGAAGGATATTGGCTTAGGAAAAGTTGCTGGGACGACTTTCTTCAAGAGAACACCCAACAAACATTTTTGCTGAATAAGAGTGGAACAAACCACTCTTAAGCAAACCTTTAGCTTAAGAAACTGTTATTCAGCTACTTCTGTTTCTTGGGCAATTAAGTTCGAGATTCACTCCCTATATTGGTTTAGTGTTGTTATGACCAACGAGATTATACCACAGACAAACAAACGTGACACTCTTCAAAATGACTTGGCACATGCATTTAATAATCAATTCAAACTTCATTTGATTTCCGCGATCGTTCCACCAGATGCGCTAGTGTTCGATCGTTTCGAAGTTTGCAAGTGTTCACGTTGCTGAATGATGCAAACGAAAATTACAGGCGATATGTGTAGTAGTGTGCCAGTGTGCGTGTAAGACAAACGTCAAATCGAAATTCATTATTGAGTTCTCGCAGCGCGGTGTCACGAACACTAATGCAAATCTACTGGTTGAAAATATGCCCATTTGATTTTGCCGGGAACAGCTGATTTTTGTTTACTATTTTCCACCAGTAACTAAAGTAGTGTTCGTGTAATGCAACGTGTACGTACACGCAACACCATTAAAAGCAGAAACCACTATGGCCGATACTGTCTCGCGCGGTTATACTAACAGGTGGCAGTGTGCTCATAAAAATGACACCGGGCAAAAGTTTTTGATGAATTTCTTCTAAGAGTTACGTCTGTTTGTCTGTGGTATCTCCATGAATACCTCTGGAAATTCCTCCATGAATTTTGGAAGTGATTTCTCTTAGATTTTTTCTCAATATATACCAACAAATCTTTGTAGGAATTCCACCAAGGGTTTCTGAGGAAGAGTTTTCAGAAATTTCTTCAGCAACTCTTTCTAGAATTCTTTCAGAAAATTTCCTGGGATTATTTCACATAATCCTGCAGGCATTCGTTCAAGAATATATCCAGGGTTTCTTCAGGGATCAGACAGACAATTTATTCAATAACTCCTCCAAGGATTCTATCAGAAATTAATCCGTGGATTCCATCTAAAACTTACTAAGGAATTCCTTCTGAAATATCACTTAACACTCCTACGATGTTAAGAAAGACGCTCCACGATGGCGTAGTCCACGTTAAGCGAGTCAGAGAATTTTCAGCGATTCCTTCGAAAATTCTTCCAAGGGTTCTCCAGGAATCCTTTAGAATATTTCATCAAGTATTACTGAAGAAATGTCTAAAACGTCTCTTTTTGAAATTCATTCGGCAATTCTTTCAGAAATACTTCCTGGGATTCCTTCAGAGATTTCTCCGAGAATTCTTTGAGATATTCATCCACAGATAGTTACAGAAGTATCTTATGAAGTTACATAAAACATGTTGGAGTTTTTCTTCTAGGGTTAACTGACGGAATTTTTATAGAAATGTTTGAAAATTTCCCAATAAGATTTAATTTTATTGAAACAATTTCAGAAACAATCGTTGGATGAGCTCCTGGAGAAGTTCCTAGAAAATACTAGGGAAAGATTCGCCACAAAAGTTCAGTTAATTGGACGCAGTGGCTTAATTTCCATAACAAAGGAGTAGGAAAAAAACTCCCGAGATGACGATTTTTTGAAAACTTTTGGAAAAATTGAAGAAAAACTCCAGGAGAAGTTGCTGAGAAAATTCCTGAAGACATTTATAAAGGACATCCTTGAGGAATTTCTGAATTAAATCATAAAGAAGTTTGCGAAAGAATCCTTGAAAAAAAAATCTTCGTGAATTCATGCAGTAATTGCAGACAAAGATACTTTTGAAGGATGATTTGGAACACACTGAAGATACTTCTGGGTTCTTGAAAGTATTTCTTGCACAATTTCTGAATGGTGTTCGTGGATGAAATTCTCTGATATAATTTCCCTAGAGGAAGTTGTGAAGTAGTCTTAACCCATGCGTACAATTGTAAAAAGTACAACACTACACTACGTATATAGTGCAAGCGCGGTGCAGTTTCAGCTGCTTGGAGCGCGCGTCCTGAAAGATTAAAGGAATCGCCAAAGGAAATCAAATTAAAAATATATTTCTTTCAAGATTTATTTTTCAAGGAATCTGCCTGGAAGAATGCTGTGCAGTAATTCCAATGAATGAATTAAGAAAATTAAGAGAAAAATGTATCGATTTTATGATTTTATACAAAAGAACACATTTTTCTGAACCACTAAGATTTTTTCAGATTTTTAGAACTTTATTTTGGTACCTAAAATCAATTTCAAAGAGATTTTTAGAAATCACCAAAATGCGACGAGGGGTGATTCGACAAATCGCTCCCATACAAACTTCAAATTGATTTTTAAAGAGGTTCCCGGACACCAAAATTCATGAAAATTTGGATTTCGGCTCAGTTTCGCATGCAGATTCAGAATATGGAATTATCTCAACATCACAATTACTTCGTACAACATCACAATGTACATACTCAACAATATGTACAATTACTTCGAAACAAATGCAAAACATAGGTAATCTTTAGTTTGTCGATCATCGAAAGCATTTTGTGCTTGCATTTTGGTCCGGGTGGTTTCAAACAATGCGCACGCCCCTTGTGCTGCTGTCACTTCACCCAACTAGCGAATCGAATTCGTTGGTTGGGTGGAGGTTGTGGCTCAACGAGCGGGTTCCGACTGTATTGAAAGGTCTGTTTTACATACGTTTATTACAAAATAGATAAAAATCGTACTTTAGGTACAGGAAACAAGTTATTCTGTTCTGACGTTTTGTTTTGACTAGATGTAGCACTTTACTAAAAAATAGGGGTCACGTCGGTTACGACGCCGCCGCTGCCCTAAATTACTATGAGCGCCGCCGCCGATGAAAACTGCTTCGATGCTCACGTCTAATTGTGAATTATTACATCCCGGATAAAAAATGACCATTCATTACATGGTAAATATTATTAATATATGACTGCTTTTATTGTTCACAATAAAACCACAGTAGATATATGGTTACTTTTTACAATAGAAATCAATCCGATATAGCTCGTACAATAAGTGAACATTAGCTTTATTAGTGACTAATTGATTCGATTGTTTTTCAATCGTTCTTTAATAATTTAAAGTTACCATTAGTAAAAAAAATGAGTTGTTTTTATACATTTGGAAAAGTGCCTGCAAAGTTCTCATGGACTTTTTATTAAAAAAGAGTTTATTTCTCAATCACACTTAAAAACAATTCGTCACAAATTAATAACAATACATATTATTGTC